>NC_088226.1:47807010-48052010 GCF_036934945.1 Oncorhynchus masou masou | reverse complement strand
GGCCACTGGTCCATCTGTCTATCCCTACACTCTCTACACTGTACTTTCTGACTACCACAAAACCGAGGTTACCTTAGGGCAATGCTCAGGACCACTCTATAGTGAGGAGGGGTCTCTCTTTTTCTCCCTCGCTCTCACCAGGACCAGCTGTCTTCATTTTGTTTAAGCAAGTCTTTTTGAATAATGGATGCACAGGGTTGGACTCTCTCTCCCTCCTAACCCCTTACCCCCCCCCCCCCTTCTCTCTCTGTGAAACCAGTTCACCAGCCATGTAATTGTTGGTTAACCGTTGCCCCAAAGGTTTTGCGTAACCTATGTTGTCTCTCTGTCTCTCGCACGCTAACTTGATGCACAAACACAGATCACACCACCTCAGCTTCATAGTGAATGTGTGTGTGAGTGTTACATTACAGTTAGAGGTTTTTGGGGGTTTTCTTTTTTTTATTGTGAGTTACCTTTGCTCCCCTCCATGATTAAACTATTTAATCACTGAGAGTAAATGAACCCTAATAGATTGATTAGTTGATTGATTTATTGACTGAGACTTTAAGGACTAAATGGTTTGTGGTTGGCCTAGTGTTTCCACTGTGACGTGTCAAACACGGAACCATCTAAATGACAGTCCTGGGGGTCTGTGGGAAGTCTTCATTTTGTAATGGCTATGAAAACTGTGATAACAGCTGTATGTGAGTCCCTTGGGTCTGGGAATGATTAGTGGAATGGTACTGAATATCTCTTCGTTTTATTCATCCTTTTCTTTCTAACTCTCATACTCCGCTTTACACTCTTTCTCTTTCTGACACCCTTTCACGCAGGTTATCATTTATTGGGATGACTCATGTACTGAAGTCAGCTCTGCAGAGTGGTCACTAGCTGGCACAGGCACAAACTCACACAATCTGATTTTAAAACTAACCCTAACCTTAACCACACTGCTAACCGTAATGCCTAGCCCTAACCTTAAATTAAGACCAACAACCATTTTCTTTTTTACAATATAGCATATTTTGACTTTGCTGCTGGCACATCCAGCTGGAATCCCTCAGTTCTGCCTCCAGCACAAGACTCATCCCAATAAACGTCAACCTGCCCCTTTGTCAGCCAACACAAGTGTCTTGTGTTTTTTCTTTCTCACTTTCTCTGGCTCTGTCTCTCCCCACTGGGCACAGATTGAACGTCTATTCAACGTCATTTCTCAGGATGGATGGATGAAGAGCACAGACGTCAGTCGGTCAATGTGGGAGCCAACAGATGAAAAGCTTCCGTCTCTCTCTCTCTCCATTACACACTAAGACAGCCCACCGCTCTCGCCAAATCACATTCTTTCTGTCTTTCTCTGTCTCTCTAAGTGGGAGGGGGTGGGTGTATGATGTCACAAAGCTCTGGGATTCCACTGGTTAGATGTGACGTGACTCCACCCTTGTGTGGTGTAAGTGTGTGTGTGTGACAGTAATTGTTGTGGTTTTGGTCTGTAGGAGAAAAGTGAAACTAGCGTGGCCTCAAACGTCACAGCCTATTCTCTGTTTCAGCCTACAGTAGATACTTCTGTCACAGTGTCACGCATAGGCCTACTCTCTAGTACTGAATCATATTTATAAACATAGGCCTACTCTCTAGTACTGAATCATACTTATAAACATAGGCCTACTCTCTAGTACTGAATCATATTTATAAACATAGGCCTACTCTCTAGTACTGAATCATATTTATAAACATAGGCCTACTCTCTAGTACTGAATCATACTTATAAACATAGGCCTACTCTCTAGTACTGAATCATATTTATAAACATAGGCCTACTCTCTAGTACTGAATCATATTTATAAACCTAGGCCTACTCTCTAGTACTGAATCATATTTATAAACATAGGCCTACTCTCTAGTACTGAATCATATGTATAAACATAGGCCTACTCTCTAGTACTGAATCATATTTATAAACATAGGCCTACTCTCTAGTACTGAATCATATTTATAAACATAGGCCTACTCTCTAGTACTGAATCATACTTATAAACATAGGCCTACTCTCTAGTACTGAATCATATTTATAAACATAGGCCTACTCTCTAGTACTGAATCATATTTATAAACATAGGCCTACTCTCTAGTACTGAATCATACTTATAAACATAGGCCTACTCTCTAGTACTGAATCATATTTATAAACATAGGCCTACTCTCTAGTACTGAATCATATTTATAAACCTAGGCCTACTCTCTAGTACTGAATCATATTTATAAACATAGGCCTACTCTCTAGTACTGAATCATATGTATAAACATAGGCCTACTCTCTAGTACTGAATCATATTTATAAACATAGGCCTACTCTCTAGTACTGAATCATATTTATAAACATAGGCCTACTCTCTAGTACTGAATCATATTTATAAACATAGGCCTACTCTCTAGTACTGAATCATATTTATAAACATAGGCCTACTCTCTAGTACTGAATCATATTTATAAACATAGGCCAACTCTCTAGTACTGAATCATATTTATAAACATAGGCCTACTCTCTAGTACTGAATCATATTTATAAACATAGGCCTACTCTCTAGTACTGAATCATATTTATAAACATAGGCCTATTCTCTAGTACTGAATCATATTTATAAACATAGGCCTACTCTCTAGTACTGAATCATATTTATAAACATAGGCCTACTCTCTAGTACTGAATCATATTTATAAACATAGGCCTACTCTCTAGTACTGAATCATATTTATAAACATAGGCCTACTCTCTAGTACTGAATCATATTTATAAACATAGGCCTACTCTCTAGTACTGAATCATATTTATAAACATACGTATCAAACACCAGACTCTGGCAGGTGGTTCATCTAGGTTTATGACAGAGAGTAGAGCCTCATCTGGGCATTACAGAACCCAGAACCTGTCCTTGCTTTAACATTGTTACATGATGACCTTTCCTTTCTTCCAGTTCACCATTGCTCACATATAGACCCATAGTCTGCCTATTGCTGCATTGTGCACATGTGTGTTTGGGTGATCTGTTTTCCTCATCAAGCCTAGTGTAGGGTCGTCAGTAGTTACCACAGCGACAAATGGCTAAACCCCAATTATTTCTACAATGAATTTTCGTAAAATTTGATTTTAAACCTAACCTTAAACCTAACCTTAACCACACTGCTAACCTTATGCCTAACCCTAACCATAAATCAAGACCAAAAAGCAAATTTTTGTTTTCAGAAGTGTTTACTATATAGCGGGCAAATCCAGCTGCTTCCTGCTCTGATTGTTATGTTGCTGACCCAAGTCAGTGTAGGTCCATGTTACCAGGTAACATATCAAGTATCAAGTCATTTTAGGGCCATGTTGTTATACTATACCCACTGACAACCCACTCAGCCTGGCAAGGGCCTAGTGTGGTCTGGCCTGGCTCCAGTAGGCCTCTCCAGGAACCAGGAGGTCGCAGGGGCAGGCCTAGGCAGTGACTCCTTCCCTGGGGTAAGAGGACACTCATTACCTTAGTATGGCTGAGGAGGAAAGTCATATGTGTTATGATCACCAGGGGAATCAAACAGTGAGTAATCATCAATCATCCTCTCTCTGTGGGCGTTATATTAGGAAAATCTGCTCAATGTGGTGACTTTGGTAGTTGTCTGTTCAGTCTGTTCTGAGGAGGAAGATGTGTGGGGGGGCAGAGTGCGAGAAGGAGGAAGATGTGTGGGGGGGCAGAGTGCGAGAACGAGGGAGAAAGAGAGCGTGAGAAGAAGAGAGAGACTGAAAGAGAGAGGAGGGAGAGAAGGGGGGTTGAGACCACTTACAACCTGTTACCCCGGACCTTGAGGAGTTTATAAGGTTGATCACTGACCCTCTTAGAAGTCATGATCACCCCCACCCAACAAGCCTTGTCTACCCCACTGTACTCCTCTCCAAGAGCTGCCCCCCTCCCAATCACAACCTAATCACCCCCCACTCCCCTTCTCCACCCTTCTCCACTACCAATCCAACAGGCTAATCTTTACACCTCCAGCTAAATAGATGCTCTCCACTGGTTCTGCATTGCATACTTAGCATGCCGCTGCAAGCTACACTGTCAGCCACCTACCCCTAACTAACCCCCCCACACCCTCTCTCACACTCAACCTTTCCTAGGGTGTCCCACATCACTGCACCAGGTTCTCACACACACACACACACGCACACACACACACACACACGCACACACACACACACACGCACACACACACACACACAGGCACGCACATACATACATACATACATACATGCATACATGCATACATACATACACAAAAACAAATACAGAGTATTTACAGAGTATTTAGACCCCTTGACTTTTTCCACATTTTGTTATGTTACAGCCTTATTACAGCCTTTCCAGAGATGGGCTCTCAAGTGGCGCAGCGGTCTTAGGCACTGCATCTCAGTGCTAAAAGAGTCACTACAGACCTGGTTTGATTCCAGGCTGTATCACAACCGTCTGTGATTGGGAGTCCCATACGATGGCGCACATTTGGCTCAGCGTTGTCTAGGTTAGGGCTTGGCCGGGGTAGGCCGTCATTGTAAATAAGAATTTGTTCTGAAATTACTTGCCTAGTTAAATTAAGGTTAAATAAAAATAATAAAAATACAAATATTTAATCGGGTTCAAGTCTGGGCTCTGGCTTGGCCACTCAAATCAAATCAAACTGTATTTGCCACATGCGCCGAATACAACAAGTGTAGACTTTAGCGTGAAATGCTTACTTACTAGCCCTTAACCAACAGTGCAGCTCAAGAAGAAGAAAATATTTACCAAACAGTCTAAAATAAAAAGTAATAATAAAAAGTAACACTAAGAATAACAATAACGAGGCTATATACAGGGGGCACCGGTACCGAGTCAGTGTACAGGCTAGTTGAGGTAATCTGTACATGTAGGTGGGGGCGAAGTGACTATGGATAGGTAACAGCAAGTAGCAGCAGTCTACAAGAGAAGGGAGGGGGGGCTCCATGTAAATTGTCCGGTGGCGATTTTTATGAATTCTTCAGCAGTCTAATGGCTTGGGGGTAGAAGCTGTTGAGGAGCCTTTTGGTCCTAGATTTGGAGCTCCGGTACCGCTTGCCGTGTGGTAGCAGCGAAAACAGTCTATAAATTCGGTGACTGGAGTCTCTGACAATTTTATGGGCTTTCTTCTGACACCGCCTGGTATATAAGGAAGGAAACCACTCCTGCATTGTCTTGGCTGTGTGTTTAGGGTCGTTGTCCTGTTGGAAAGTGAACCTTCGCCAAAGTCTGAGATCCTGAGCACTCTGGAGCAGGTTTTTGTCAAGGATCTCTCTGTACTTTGCTCCGTTCATCTTTCCTTAATTAGTCTCCTAGTCCCTAAATAAGGTATTTTTGTTTTTTATTTTTAATACATTTGCAAACAATTCTAAAAAACTGTTTTCGCATTGCCATTATGGGGTATTGTGTGTAGATTGATGAGGATTTTTTATTTATTTAATCCATTTTAGAAAAAGGCTGTAACGTAACAAAATGTGGAAAAGGGAAGGGGTCTGAATACTTTCCGAATGCGCTGTATACACACACACACACAAGCTCTGGAATGATGGCAGCATTTGGGGAATAAATGGATGAAGAGAAATTCCAATTGGAATTTCCTTTGCCTTGTTTCTCTCATTCATCCCTATTTATAGGAACAATCGCTGTGTCTGTCTGGCCTGGAGATATTCAGAGTGTATGTGTGCCTCCCTGTGGATGGCAATAGGGGCAGGATGGAGAGGAGCTCTGAGAGAGACACTGAGAGGGGAATGAGGAAGAGAGAGATAAGAAATGCTATAGATAGAAGGAAAGTAGTGTGTAAACCTACCAAAAAACAATTTAGCAACAACACATGTTAGACAACTTCCTGGACAAAACGTTCCACTGTAATAGTGAAGGTGTAAACTTGGCAGTGGAAAACCTAAACAGTATATTTGACCTCTCAGCTTCCCTATCAAATTTCAAACAGAAAACCAAAGAAAATTAACAACAATGACAAATGGTTTGATGAAGAATGCAAAAACCTAAGAAAGAAATTGAAAAACCTATCCACCCAAAAACATAGAGACCCAGAAAACCTGAGCCTATGCCTTCACTATGGTGAATGACTAAAACAATACAGAAATACACTACGGAAAAAGAAGGAACAGCACGTCAGAAATCAGCATCCATAGACTCTAACTACTTCTGTGAAAATTGGAAAACACTAAACAAACAAGGCGAATAGTTATCTATCCAAAACAGAGATGTATGGGTAAAACACTTCAAAAATCTTTTTGGCCTTATAAGAAAGAACAAACAGCAAAAACATATACATGATCAAATACAAATCTTATAATCAACTATTAAAGACTACCAGATCCCGCTGGATTCTCCAATTACATTGTATGAACTACAGGACAAAATACAAACGCTCCAACCCAAAAAGGCCTGTGGTATTGATGGTATCCTCAATGAAATGATAAAATATACAGACCACAAATTCCAATTGGCTATACTTAAACTCTTTAACATCATCCTTAGCTCTGGCATCTTCGCCAATATTTGGAACCAAGAACTGATCACCCCAATCCACAAAAGTAGATACAAATTTGACCCCAATAACTACTGTGGGATATGCATCAACAGAAACCTTGGGAAAATGCTCTGCATTATCATTAACAGCAGAATCGTACATTTCCTCAGTGAAAACGATGTACTGAGCAAATGTCAAATTGGCTTTTTACCAAATAACCGTACGACAGACCACGTATTCACCCTGCACACCCTAATTGACAAACAAATAGACCGAAACAAAGGCAACGTCTTCTCATGCTTTGTTGATTTAAAAAAAGCTTTTGATTCAATTTGGCATGAGGGTCTGCTATATAAATAAATGGAAAGTCATGTTGGGGGAAAACAAAAACATTATAAAATCCATGTACCAAAACAACAAGTGTGCTGTTAAAATTAGCAAAAAATGCATACATTTCTTTCCACAGGGTTGTGGAATGAGATGTGGCTTAAGCCCTACCCTCTTCAACATATATATCAACATATTGTCGAGGGCACTAGAATAGTTTGCAGCACCCGGCCTCACGCTACTAGAATCTGAAGTCAAATGTCTACTGTTTGCTGATGATTTGGTGCTTCTGTCCCCAATCAAGGAGGTCCTACACTAGCACCTAGATTTTCTGCACAGATTATCAGACCTGGGCCCTGACAGTACATCTCAGTAAGACAAAAATAATGATGTTCCAAAAAAGGTCCAATTGACAGGACCACAAATACAAATTCCATCTAGACACCGTTGCACAAAAAACTATACATGCCTAGGCCTAAACATCAGCACCACAGGTAACTTTCACAAAGTTGTAAACGAGCTGAGAGACAAGGCAAGAAGGGCCTTCTATGCCATCAAAAGGAACAACAAATTTGACATACCAATTAGGATCTGGCTAAAAAATACTTGGTTTGTGAGGTCTGGGGTCTGACAAAATGGGACAAACACCAAATTGAGACTGCATGCAGAATTCTGCAACAATATCCTCTGTGTACAACGTAAAACACCAAATAATGCATGCAGGGCAGAATTAGGCCGATACCCACTAATTATAAAAAATCTGAACATAGACATTAAATTCAACGTTTAAGTTCCTTGCTCAGAACATGAGAACATATGAAAGCTAGCGGTTCCTTTTAACATGAGTCTTCAATATTCCCAGGTAAGTTTTAGGTTGAGGTTATTATAGGAATTATAGGACTATTTCTCTCTATACCATTTGTATTTCATATACCTTTGACTACTGGATGTTCTTTTTGGCACTTTAGTATTGCCAGTGTAACAGTATAGAGTCCGTCCCTCTCCTCACCCCTACCTGGGCTCCAACCAGGAACACATCGACAACAGCCACCCTCGAAGCCTCGTTACCCATCGCTCCACAAAAGCCGCGGCCCTTGAAGAGCAAGGGGAACAACAACTACTCCAAGTCTCAGAGCGAGTGACGTTTGAAACGCTATTAGCGCGCACCCCGCTAACTAGCTAGCCATTTCACATCGGTTACACCAGCCTAATCTCGGGAGTTGAAATACTTGAAGTCATGAACATCTCAATGCTTGAAGCACAGCGAAGAGCTGCTGGCAAACACACAAAGTGCTGTTTGAATGAATGCTTACGAGCCTGCTGCTGCCTACCATCGCTCAGTCAGACTGCTCTATCAAATATCAAATCATAGACTTAATTATAACATAATAACACACAGAAATATGAGTCTTTGGTCATTAATATGGTCGAATCCAGAAACTATCATTTTGAAAACAAAACGTTTATTCTTTCAGTGAAATATGGAACCGTTCTGTATTTTATCTAACGGATGGCAACACTAAGTTTAAATATTGCTGTTACATTGCACAGCCTTCAATGTTATGTCATAATTATGTACAATTCTGGCAAATTAATTACGGTCTTTGTTAGGAATAAATGGACTTCACACAGTTTGCAACGAGCCAGGCAGCCCAAACTGCTGCATATACCCTGACTGCTTGTACGGAACTCAAGTGACACAATTTCCCTAGTTATAAGAAATTCATGTTAGCAGGCAATATTAACAAATTATGCAGGTTTAAAAATATATACTTGTGTATTGATTTTAAAGAAAAGCATTGAAGTTTATGGTTAGGTACACATTGGTGCAACGACAGTGATTTCCTTTGCGAATGCGCTTGTTAAATCATCACGCTTTTGGCGAAGTAGGCTGTGATTCGATGAGAAATTAACAGGCACCGCATCGATTATATGCAACGCAGGACACGCTAAATAAACTAGTAATACCATCAACCATGTGTAGGTAACTAGTGATTATGTTAAGATTGATTGTTTTTTATAAGATAAGTTTAATATTAGCTAGCAACTTACCTTGGCTTCTTGCTTGGACATTCCAGGATTTCAAAGGGCACCAACCACCAAGTCAATAAACCATCAAGTTAGTTCTTTAAAAAATTGATACTTGGAATACTTTAAAGAGTGAGCCTATACAACTCGGCCTCCCTTGCTAACCTTATAGCACATGTTTAATCGTGCAAAGTGTATTTTTTTAAGTATAATTTAAGAACCTGCCACGCAGGCTTCTCGTGGAGTGCAATGTAAGGCAGGTGGTTAGAGCGTTGGATTAGTGACCGGAAGGTTTTAAAAAACGAATCTCTAAGCTGACAAGGTAAAAATCTGTCGTTCTGCCCCTGAACAAAGCAGTTAACACACCGTTCCTAGGCCGTCATTGAAAATAAGAATGTGTTCTTAACTGACTTGCTAGTTAAATTAAATTTAAATTAAATTCGGCCAGAATCTGTGTCCAAAAATACTGATTACCGATTGTCATGAAAACTTGAAATCGTCCCTAATTAATCGGCCATTCCGATTAATCGGTTGGCCTCTAATGTGCACACTGCCCACAAAATGAGGTGGAAACTGAGCTGCACTTCATAACCAAATGTATGACCATATTAGAGACACATATTTCTATCAGATTACACAGATCCACAAAGAATTCGAAAACAAACCCAATTTTGATAAACTCCCATATCTGCTGGTTGAAATACCACAGTGTGCCATCACAGCAGCAAGATTTGTGAAGAACAAACACCATTGTAAATACAACCCATATTTATGTTTATTTATTTTCCCTTTTGTACTTTTTTTTCTCTCTTTGTACTTTTTTTTGTACTAACTATTTGCACATAATATGACATGTGAAATGTCTTTATTCTTTTGGATCTTTTGTGAGTGTAATGTTTAATGTTAATTTGTATTGTTTATTTAACTTTTGTTTATTTTCTATTCCACTTGCTTTGGCAATGTTAACATATGTTTCCCATGCAAATAAAGCCCTTATATTGAATTGAAATTGAATTGAGAGAGAGAGCGAGAAGGATGGTGGGAATGGGGAGTCATTTCTTTGGATGAGAAATGAGAGTCCTTGACCTTTCTTAACTCCAGCAATGGCTGGGAATATGATACCTCCTTATCCCCCTCCACCATTCCTCCCTCCCTCCATCCCTCTCTTATAACGACCTTCATCTGCAGGGGAAGGAGGGAGGGAGGGATGAGGGATTATATAGATTGGGGTGTGGTGGTGGTGTGTGTGTGTGTGTGTGTGTGTGTGTGTCAGAGTCTCAGCTGTCTCGGGCACCATTATGTCGCATTTCCACTGAGGACTCTCGTTTCCACTGAGACTTACCCCAACACCAGTGGGTCGCCATTGTTTAATGTTAATGCCAGACTCTAGTGTAATTGTGGTTCCATTAGGAGTGTGATACTAGGATTTGGGGCGGGCACTGGGTGTAGGGAGGGAGATGTAAACTATCGACGACCTCACAAATGCGTTACGTCTTCCGGTTACAAACAATATAATGCAGCATTATTTGGGTCGGAGGTGAACACTGTACATTTAATAATGTACATGTGGTATTCCGAAAGTGAACAGCTTAGGATCGAACGAGTGAGAGTCAAAGACGACAGAAGGAGTAGACGTGAACGAAGGAGTAGGGAGAGGAGTGAAATGTTAGCCATGCTGGCTGATGTCGACGTAACCCATTCATAGACGCTAACTACCTTTAGTGCCTATTGACGATAATATCTTGCTAATCTTGATACTCCCCATCCCGGATCCGGGAGCGTAATCATCACCTGACAATAATTATCATAACGCAATGGACATAAATATCCCTAGAAAATATTCCTATTCATGAAAATCACAAATGAAATATATTGAGACACAGCTTAGCCTTTTGTTAATCACCCTGTCATCTCAGATTTTCAAAATATGCTTTACAGCCAAAGCTAGACAAGCATTTGTGTAAGTTTATCGATAGCCTAGCATAGCATTATGCCTTGCTAGCAGCAGGCAACCTTGTCACAAATCAGAAAAGCAATCAAATTAAATCGTTTACCTTTGATGAACTTTGGATGTTTTCACTCATGAGACTCCCAGGTAGATAGCCAAAGTTCATATTTTCCCAAAATATTATTTTTGTAGGTGAAATAGCTCCATTTGTTCTTCACGTTTGGCTGAGAAATTGGCCGTAAATTGCAGTCAAGAAAACGGCGAAACATCGACAGAAACATGGCAAACGTTGTTAATAATCAATTCTCAAGGTGTTTTTCTAATATCTATTCGATAATATATCTGTCGGGACAATTCGTTTTTCAGTAGGACCGATTGGAGTAATGGCTACCTCTGTATTTTACACGAGAATCTCTCTCGAGCCACCATGTGACCACTTACGCAATGTGGCCGCCTACGGCTATTCTTCAACATAAATGCGTTAAAACTACGTCACAATGCTGTAGACACCTTGCGGAATACGTAGAAAGCGTAAGCTCGTTGATGGCACATTCACAGCTTAATAGGGACTCATTGGAACGCAGCGCTTTCAAAACCTGGGGCACTTCCGGATTGGATTTTTCTCAGGCTTTCGCCTGCAACATCAGTTCTGTTATACTCACAGACAAACAGACAATATCTTTACAGTTTTGGAAACGTTAGAGTGTTTTCTATCCAAAGCTGTCAATTATATGCATATTCTAGCATCTTGTCCTGACAAAATATCCCGTTTAAAACGGGAACTTTTTTTTCTCCAAAAAATGAAAATACTGCCCCTAGAGTCGCAACGGGATAATTAAGAGCACCAATACTCGTTCTGAATGTTAAAAGGCATCACTTGAGGCAGTGGCGCTACGCAGTTTAATGGGGCCCCCGCAAGGTCTGAGCAAGTACCACGAACAGTATGTAAAACCAAATTCAATTCTTGGAAGGTTGGTGGAAGGTTGGTGGAATGGTGGTTAGGAGCATTGTGCTGGTGGCCGAGAGGTCGCTGGCTCGGTCCCCGATTTGATTGCGTGGGGGGGATCTGTTGATGTGCCCTTGGGCAGGGCATTTGACACTGGTTGCTCCTGGCAGGTAGGTAGCCTAGTGGTTAGAGCGTTGGGCCAGTAACCAAATGGGGCGGCAGTGTAGCCTAGTGGTTAGAGCATTGGACTAGTAACTGAAAGGTTGCAAGTTCAAATCCCCGAGCTGACAAGGTACAAAATCTGTCGTTCTGCCCCTGAACAGGCAGTTAACCCACTGTTCCTAGGCTGTCATTGAAAATAAGAATTTGTTCTTAACTGACTTGCCTAGTAAAATAAAGGTAAAAATAAAAAAATAAAATCCCCGAGCTGACAAGGTAAATATCTGTTGTTCTGCTCCTGAGCAAGGCAGTTAACCCACTGTTCCCGGGCGCTGAAGACATGGATGTTGATTATGGCAGCCCCCCGCACCTCTGATTCAGAGGGGTTGGGTTAAATGCAGAAGACACATTTCAGTTGAATGCGTTCAGTTGGACAACTCTTTCCCTTTAAAGGGATAGTTTACTCAGAATATAATCTAGCATGACTATAATTTAACAACAATATTTATATTGTAATCACAAAGTAACAATAAGAACTTGATGCCAAGTGTTACTGTATTACTCTATTACCTGTCTCACTCATGACAATATATTTGTCAGTCATTTTGAAGCTGCAAAATTGGTCTACTCTAATGTTGAGGTGATTTTAATGTCCCTGTATTAAGGCTGTATTAAGATGTATATCTAAGAGCCCTTAACCATGTGCTTATGATTATATGTTTAGGTGCAAATTCATTTCTTGGAGAGGAACTGGGGATTCCAAATATGTCTGTGTTTGTTTGTCTAAAAACATTTGCTGTGTGTGTGTGTGTGTGTGTGTGTGTGTGTGTGTGTGTGTGTGTGTGTGTGTGTGTGTGTGTGTGTGTGTGTGTGTGTGTGTGTGTGTGTGTGTGTGTGTGTGTGTGTGTGTGTGTGTGTGTGTGTGTCTGTATGTGTCTGTATGTGTCTGTATGTGTGCTGTGTGTACACATTTGACCTTCTGAGTACCAGAAGTCCTCACAAAAAACGTGAACACATTTTACCGGTCCTTACTTGTAAAAAGGCTATTTTAGGCTTGGATGTTAGGTTTAGGGTTATGGTTAGAATTAGGGTTAGGAGTTAAATTTAGATTTAGGGTTAAGGTTAGGGTTAGCGTTTCTTGAATGGGAATAAGTTGTTGGTCCCCAAAAAGTCCTCACAAGTACAGTAAGACATAGTGTGTGTGTGTGTGTGTGTGTGTGTCCAGTAGAACATCTGCAGCTCATTGCTTTTTCATTTTCTGGATGGCCCACCCTTGTGCTTTGGTCACTGAACACTAGGCTCACCCTATATGCCAGGCAGTTGTTTTACTCTAACACAGTTAATTTACATTTGAGTAATTTTGTTACTTTAATTGTGACCCTTGACATGAACAAAATAATTTTTCGAGCCATAACCAAAAATGTTGAAACACATCAATTACACCTATTCCTCTCTCTTTTACCTTATCCCTCTCTCTCTCTTCCTCATCCTCTCTCCTCAGAAAACTGATTTTCTCTATCAGATGTTTGTCATATCTTTGGTCAGTGAAGAAGAGGAATCCCTCTCTCTGAACACACTTCTAACACACTCATTCACTCACTCCCTCTCTCCTCTCTGCATTCAGACAGTAAACATTTACAGAGATTGTGTGACTTGCTGCAAAACACACACACACACACACACACACACACACACACACACACACACACACACACACACACACACACACACACACACACACACACACACACACACACACACACACACACACGACTGACCTGTATGGATGGATTCCTCTGTTATGTTTGACAATCTTGACTTTGACAACAAGGAGACCTTTCTATTCCAGCCATCATGTGTGTGCGTGAAAGAGGCATCCTCACTATCTTTAAGAGCTCATTCTAAGCCTTTAGACTCATTCAGCCATTCATTTTCAAGTGTAGCAATTATTATGAAGCTAGCCTGCTTGTTGTTGTTTTTTACCTTGCCTTCCTGGAATTTTTATTTAATGTAATTTTTTAGTCAGTTAAGAACAAATTCGTATTTACACAGCATTCTGCAGCGATACGCCATCCCATCTGGTTTGGGCTTAGTGGGACTATCATTTGTTTTTCAACAGGACAATGATCCAACATACCTCCAGGCTGTGTAAGGGCTATTTGACCAAGGAGAGTGATGGAGTGCTGCTTCAGATGACTTGGCCTCCACAAATACCTGACCTCAACCCAATTGAGATGGTTTGAGATGAGTTGGACTGCAGAGTGAAGGAAAAGCAGCTAACAAGTGCTCAGCATATGTGGGATCTCCTTCAAGACTGTTGTGAAAGTATTACAGGTGAAGCTAGTTGAGAGAATGCCAAGAGTGTGCAAAGCAGTCATCAAGGCAAAGGGTGCCTACTTTGAAGAATCTAAAATGTAAAATATATTTTGATTTGTTTAGCACTTTTTTGGTTCCTACATGATTCCATATGTGTTCCATCATTCCATCACTATTACTCTACAATGTAGAAAATTGTAAAAATAAAGAAAAACACTTGAATGAGTAGGTGTGTCCAAAATTTTGACTGGTACTGTATATGATGGTGAGTTTATGAATAGAAAAGATCTGTACAGTTGTATTTATATAGGATGAGCCTTGCCCAGAATACAGTATATACATATGAAGTGTGTAAAACTGTATGTAAACAATATTACGTGACCAGTGTTCAATGACTATGTACACCGGCATTTTGTTATGTTGCAGCCTTATTCTAATATGGATTTAGTTTAAAAAATCCACATCCATCTACACACAATACCTCATAATGACAAAGTGAAAAAAAAGAAATACCTTACTTACATAAGTATTCAGACCCTTTGCTATGAGACTCAAAATTGAGCCCAGGTGCATCCTGTTTCCATTGATCATCCTTGAGATTTTTCTTCAACTTGATTGGTATCCACCTGTGGTAGATTAAATTAATTGGACATTAATTGGAAGGCACACACCTGTCTATATAAGGTCCCACAGTTGACAGTGTATGTCAGAGCATAAACCAAGCCATGAGGTGAAAGGAATTGTCCATAAAGCTCTGAAACAGGATTGTGTCGAGGCACAGATCTGAAAAAATGTCTGCAACATTGAAGATCCCCCAAGAACACAGTGGTCACAGTTTGTTCTTGGTCTCCATCATTCTTAATTGGAAGAAATTTGGAACCACCAGAGATGGCCGCCCGGCCAAACTGAGCAATCGGGGGAGAAGGGCCTTGGTCAGGGAGGTGACCAAGAACCAGATGGTCACTGACAGAGCTCCATAATTCCTCTGTGGAGATGGGAAACCTTCCAGAAGAACAACCATCTCTGCAGCACTCCACCAATCGTGCCTTTTTGGTAGAGTGGCCAGACGGCAGCCACTCCTCAGGAAAATGCACATGACAGCCCGCTGGGAGTTTGCCAAATGGCACCTAAAGACTCTCAAACCATGGCAAACAAGATTCTCTGGTCTGATGTAACCAAGATTGAACTATTTTGCCTGAATGCCAAGCGACACGTCTGGAGGAAACGGTGAAGCATAGTGGTGGCAACATCATGCTGTGGAGATGTTTTTCAGCGGCAGGGACTGGAAGACTAGTCAGGATCGAGGGAAAGATGAACGGAGCAAAGTACAGAGAGATACTTGATGAAAACCTGCTCCACAGCGCTCAGGACCTCAGACTGGGGCGAAGTTTAGCCTTCCAACAGGACAACGATCCTAAGCACAAAGCCAAGACAGCATAGGAGTGTAGGAGTCTCTGAATGTCCTTGAGTGGCCCAGCCAGAGCCCAGATTTGAACCCGATCAAACATCTCTGGAGAGACCTGAAAATAGCTGTGCAGCGACGCTCCCCGTCCAACCTGACAGAGCTTGAGAGGATCTGCAGAGAAGAATGGGAGAAACTCCTCAAATACAGGTGTGCCATGCTTGTAGCGTCATACTCAAGAAGACTTGAGGCTGTAATCGCTGCCAAAGGTGCTTCATCAAAGTACTGAGGAAATTATCTGAATACTTATGTAAATGTGATATTTCCGTTTTTTTATTTTTAATACATTTGAGAACATTTCTAAAAAAACATGTTTTGCTTTGCCATTATGAGGTATTGTATTGATGAGGGGAAAAAACAATTATATCAATTTTAGAATAAGGCTGTAAGCAAACGGGTCTGAATACTTTCCGAATGGACTGCACATAAACCTCTGAACGCAGTTACATACACACTATAGCACATATAGAGAAGGATGTGATTGTGAGATGAATCACCTACAGTATATAAGACCTGCACTGTAGGTATTCCTCTTGTCCAGATGGGATAGGGCAGTGTGCAGTGCATGGCCGATTGGATCTGTTGGGGGAAGTATGAAAGTTTTAGTGGGTTTAGGGTGTCCAGTAAGGTAAAGGTGATACACTACATGAACAAGAGTATGTGGACACCTGCTCGTCGAACATCTCATTCCAAAATCATGGGCCGTTCGCTGCTCTTCTGGGAAAGCTTTCCACTAGATGTTGGAATATAGCTACGGGGACGTGCTTCCATTCAGCCAAACGAGCATTAGTGAGGTCTGGCAATGATGTTGGGCGATTTGGCCTGGCTCACAGTTGATGTTCCAATTCATCCCAAAGGTATTTGATGGGGTTGATGTCAGGGCTCTGTGCAGGTCAGTCAAGTTCTTCCACACCAATCTCAACAAACCATTTCTGTATGGACCTCGCTTTGTGCACAGTGCATTGTCATGCTGAAACAGGAAAGGGCCTTCCCCAAACTGTTGCACACAGTTGGATGTGCAGAATCGTCTAGAATGTCAGCGTTAAGATTTCTCTTTAATGGAACTTAGGGGCCTTGCTCGAACCATGAAAAACAGTCCCAGACCATTATTCCTCCTCCACCAAACTATACAGTGGCACAATGCATTGGGGCAGGTAGGGATTTCCTGGCAGCCACCAAACCCAGATTTGTCCGTCAGACTGCTAGAGAGTGAAGCGTGATTCATCACTCCAGATAACGCGTTTCCACGGCTCCAGTGTCCAATGGCGGTGAGCTTTACACAACTCCACAACTGCTTGGCCATGGTAACCCATTTCATGAAGCTCTCAACGAACAGTTTTTGTGCTGATGTCGCTTCTAGAGGCAGTTTGGAACTCGGTTGTGAGTGTTGCAACCGAGGACAGACAATATTTACACACTATGCCCTTCAGTGCTTGACAGTCCCATTCTGTGAGCTTGTGTGGCCTACCACTTTGAGGCTGAGCCGTTGTTGCACCTAGATGTTTCCCTTTCACAATAACAGAGCTTACAGTTCACTCTAGCTCTAGCAGGGCAGAAATTTGACGAACTAACATCCTATGACGGTGCCACATTGAAAGTCCCTGGCTCT
Organism: Oncorhynchus masou masou; assembly: GCF_036934945.1. Taxonomy (NCBI): domain Eukaryota; kingdom Metazoa; phylum Chordata; class Actinopteri; order Salmoniformes; family Salmonidae; genus Oncorhynchus; species Oncorhynchus masou. The sequence continues at coordinate 48,034,678 of NC_088226.1, read as the reverse complement.
GTGATCATTTTTATACACGTGTCAGCAATGGGTGTGGTTGAAATAGCCAAATCCAATCATTTGAAGGGGTGTCCACATACTTTTGTATATATTTATCTAGCATCTCAAATCACTTCATAATAAAAGAAGTGAGTGCTACAGGTCGATAGTCATTTAGTACAGTTACCTTGGCTTTCTTGGGTACAGGACAAATGTTGGACATCAGACTGAAGCAAGTGGGGACAACAGACTGGATTAAGGAGAGATTGAATATGTATGTAAACACTCCAGCTATGGACAAGAAGGACAGAAAACAGAGTGAAAACTCAATGGATGCTTTCTGTTGTGTCTGTTTTCTGAAAGCAAGAAAACAGATTGATGGACCTTTCTAACCCTTGCCAAATGGAAGACATGTATGAGACAAAAAGCTGGATGAATGGATTTTCAACCTTTGCCATATTGTAGATTCAGAGCTATCTATCTAATAGAACTCAGAGGGTTTTCTTTAATGGAAGCTTCTTTAATGTCAAACATGTAGGATGTGGTGTACCGCATGGCAGCTCTCTCGGCCCTCTATTTTTTTTATTTTTTTATACCAAGGACCTGCCTCTGGTATTGAACAAAGCCTGTGTGTCCATGTAAGCTTATGATTCAAACATATATGCATCAGCAACCACAGTTAATGAAGTCACTGAAACCCTTAACAAAGAGTTGCTGCCTGATTTGGAATGGGTGGCCAGTAATAAACTGGTCCTGAACATCTCTAAAGCTAAGAGCATTGTATTCGGTACAAATAAGTCCCTATGCTCTAAACCTCAGAGGAATCTGGTAATGAATGGTATGGCTGTTGAACAAGTAGAGGAACCACAATTATTTGGTGTTACCTTTGATTGTAAACGGTCATGGTCAAAACATATAGATTCAATGGCTGTAAAAATGCAGAGAGGTCCATAATAAAGACACCACACTCCAAAAAGCAACTCCTGGCTCTAGTTTTTGCGTATCTTGATTATTGTCCAGTCGTGGTCAAGTGCTACAAAGAAAGACCTCGTTAAGCTGCAGCTGGCCTAGAACAGAGTGGCACGTCTTGGTCTTGTAATCAGAGTGCTAATATAAATACTGTGCATGCCAGTCTCTCTTCGCTAAGAGTTGAGGAGAGACTGACTGCATCACTTCTTATTTTTATAAGAAACATTCATGTGTTGAAAATTCGAAATTGTTTGCATGAAATTGTTTGCATGAACTTACACACAGCTCTGACATTTACACAGTCCCGAAGTCCATAACAAATTCAAGAAAGCATACAGTATTATATAGAGCCATGATTGCATGGAACTCCCATCTCATATTGCTACATACACATATACTGTTTTAAAAAAACAGATAAAGAAACACCTCACAGCACAACGCCTCTCCCCTGTTTGACCTAGTTATTTTGTGAGTGTGTATTGATATGTAGGCTGTGTGTGCCATTTTAAAATATATGTAGTTCTGGTCTTGACCTGTTCTTGTCTATTAATATTCTGTATTATATCACGTTTCATGTTTTGTGTGGACCCCAGGAAGAGTAGCTGCTGCTTTCTCAACAGCTAATGGGGGAACCTAATAAAATACCAAATCCATGAGAGAAATAGACAATAAGGTGGATGAACCCATGAGAGAAATAGACAATAAGGTGGCTGATCCATGAGAAAAAAAAATATATCAACATGTGCAAGATATTTGTCCATGGAAGCGTGAATGAACCCCTGCGATAGTGTATGTGAGAAATTTGTGGTGTTGAACTGTTCTGAGCTTGGCTGCCGGGCCAGACTCTAGCAATGAGCTGTGAAGTTCAGGCTGACGCACTCACACACCCCTGTCAGTGAGGGGGTTTCCTTAACTTCTCCTCTCCCACCTCTCTCTCTCTACCTTCAACCCCCCTGTTTCCTCCTAGACTAGCTTCAGTGACCCACCTCTTCCATATCTGCCCTCTCTCTCTCTACGCCAGCTGTTGACACCACTCTTATAACCAGAATTATAAATGATCAAAGCCTAAAACACCCTATGATGTCCAGTGAGACTGTCTGTCCTTTACTCTCCAGGTGCTTAAGCCCCTCTCTTAGCCATCTTTAACCCCTGTAGTCCCTCTAACCTCTCCTAGGCCCTTTGGTAAACCCTGTTAGCTTTGGGGGGGGGGTGACATGGAACCACGGCACAGACAGACAGCTGCTAGGGCCGCGCGTGCCAGTCTAACATGCGGACACAGAAATGTGGCGCGAACACACACATGCACGCAGGCAGGCAATTCTCTCCAAACCTGATCTGGGAAAGCTGGTCAACTCCCTCGTCACCTCCCGACTCAATTACTGCAAACCTCCCTTAGCCCCAAACCGTCTTCACGTTCACTCCGGTCTAATGATCAAAGACTCCTTGCAGTCCCAAAGATGCACCTGAAAACAATGGGTGAGCGAGCATTCTGCTGTCTCGGCCCCCGGCTCTGGAATGAGTTCCCCCCACCTCTCACATGCACAGACCACCGCCTTTAAGTCTGAGCTCAAGAAACACTTCTTGAAATTGGCTTTCGCTTTATGTGATCTATTTTGTAGTGTGTGTTGTTGGTCTTATACTGGGGGTGCCAGGTAGCTTAGAGCGTTGGTCCACTAACCGAAAGGTTGCTGGATCGAATCCCCAAGCTGACAAGGTAAAAATCTGTCATTCTGCCCCTGAACAAGGCAGTTAACCGACTGTTTAATCTAGAGCAGAAAGAAACGCACACCTATTTAGGCGAGGTGCTGGCCAGCGGAGTGGAGCACTTAAAAAAATAAAGGAGAGCCGCACACTCTAGGAGCTCAGATGCAAAAATGTAATGTCCAACGTTTCGACAGACAAGCTGCCTTCATCAGTTAACCCACTGTTCCCTGGTAGGCTGTCATTGTAACTAAAAATGTGTTCTTAACTGACTTGTCTAGTTAAATTATTTTTATTTATTTTAAATTTTACGTTACTTTCAAGGTCTAGTGTTTTGTCCTTGTCGCCTCCTTTATTATTTAGTGTATCTTGTATAGTTGTCAGCCACGAGCTATCTTCAACTTTCTTATTTCTTTTAATAGTTGCTCTCAATATAAAGAGCTTTGTGATTTATGTGTCTAAATGAAAAGTGCTCTGCAAATGCAATTTATTATTATTGCATGTGCTCACACACACACAGACATATGAACACATGTGCGCACACACATACGCAGGCACTCACACACTACGCACACGCAGACACACAAACACACACACAGTGCTGGAAGAAGAACATAGGAGACAGTGCTAATACAGGAGACTAGGCAAATCAAATTGTATTTGTCAAGGACATAGTTTACAGCAGGTACAAAAGGTACAGTGAAATGTTTACTTGCGAGCTCCCTCAACAGTGCAGTACAATATCAATAACAATAATAATCAAAAGTCAAATAAAAAAATAGTTTGCATAGTAATATTATTGGTATGTACACAATAGGATACAAAGTATAGTATGAGTGTGTTATGTCAAATGTTTACACATATAGCATATAGTGGAAAGTAGATAGTGTCTTGGTTGGATAGGTGTATAATATGTAGTAATGTGTGTGTGTGTGTTTCTGTGTGTCTGTGTGTGTGTGCTTGTGTGTAAGGGATGGATGTGTGGAGAGTCAGAGGTTAGCTGTTCAGCAGTTTGATTGCCTGGTGGTAGAAGCTGTCTCAGAGCCTGTTGGCCCGAGACCCGATGCTTCGGTACTGTTTCCCAAATGGTAACAGAGTGAACATTTCGTTGATTTCCTTGACGATCTTCCGGGCCTTCCTCAGACAAAGCTTGGTGTAAATGTCCTGGAGGGCAGGGAGCTCACCCTCAGTGATGTATTCTGCATCACCCTCTGTAGCCTTGAGGTTGAGGGCGGGGCAGTTGCCATACCAGAGGTGAGTTCAGCAAGGGTTCTGTTTGCGGCAAACATTTTACTTAGTTACATTTACAGTTGAACGTTCCAAAATGTTACGGTGAAAAGTCAAACAGATACTTTTTGGGGGGATTACTGTCGTATTGTCTGTGGCAGTAAACCAACTGCAAATGACTTTGCTGCTTCTACTACATCTAATAGAAAGCCTACATGACCACATTATTATTTGTAGGGGCAGTTTAGACCCGAAACAGACGCTTACATTCGCTGCACACTACCTTCTCAGACTGTTCGCTAACATTAGCGAAAGGTCGTGGCTTTCCCAAAACAAATTGAATATGTGACCGACCTGCTCGATTCATAAAAGTAGAGACTCAGAGCTAGAAACTGGTGTATCATACACTACAGTTGAGGAACAATGGGAAAGTTATTCTGCTTTGAAACTTTTAACCCCACTTTTGAGAAAATGGCCCTTGAATGTATTGGTACACCTGCTGGATAGCTCTTCATTGTCTACACGCATTCAGCATCGTTCACATCCTCTAAAGACTTAGCACCACCCATCTTTTTAAGGATTCACATGAGGCCATGTGCTATACAGAGTGAGTACTATAGTGTAGAGGTCAACCGATTATGATACCGATACTGATTATACAACAAACAAAAAAGTTGATACCGATTAATCGGACAATTTTTTTATTTTTTTTTGTAATAATGACACTTACAACAATACTGAATGAACACTTATTTTAACTTAATATATTACATCAATAAAATCAAATTTAGCCTGAAATAAATAATGAAACATGTTCAATTTGGTTTAAATAATGCAAAAACAAAGTGTTGGAGAAGAAAGTACAAGTGCAATATGTGCCATGTAAAAAAGCTAATGTTTAAGTTCCTTGCTCAGAACATGAGAACATATGAAAGCTGGTGGTTCCTTTTAACATGAGTTAAAAACATCTTCAATATTCCCAGATAAGAAGTTTTAGATTGTAGTTACTATAGGAATTATAGGACTATTTCCCTATATACCATTTGTATTCAATTTACCTTTGACTATTGGATGTTCTTATAGGCAGTTTAGTATTGCCAGTGTAACAGTATAGCTTCCGTCCCTCTCCCCTCTCCTCCCTGGGCTCAAACCAGGAACACAAAGACAACAGCCACCCTTGATGCAGCGTTACCCATGCAGAGCAAGGGGAACAAGTTTCAGAGCGAGTGAAGTTTGAAATGCTATTAGCGCGCACCCCGCTAACTAGCTAGCCATTTCACATCGGTTACACCAGCCTCATCTCTGGAGTTGATAGGCTTGAAGTCATAAACAGCGTAATGTTTGAAGCACAGTGAAGAGCAGCTGGCAAAACGCACGAAAGTGCTGTTTGAATGAATGCTTATGAGCCTGCAGCTGCCTACCCCCGCTCAGTCAGATACTTGTATGCTTGTATGCTCAGTCAGATTATATGCAACACAGGACACGCTAGATAAACTAGTAATATCATCAACCATGTGTAGTTAACTAGTGATTATGATTGTTTGATTGTTTTCTATAAGATAAGTTTAATGCTAGCAACTTACCTTGGCTTACTGCATTCGCTAACAGGTAGTCTCCTTGTGGAGTGCAGCGAGAGGCAGGTGGTTATAGCGTTGGCCTAGTTAACTGTAAGGTTGCAAGATTGGCTCCCCCGAGCTGACAAGGTGAAAATCTGTCGTTCTGGTCCTAAACGAGGAAGTTAACCCACTTAACTGACTTGCCCAGTTGAATAAAGATTAAATAAAGGTGTAAAAAAATAAATAATAATTGGCCAAATCGGTGTCCAAAAATACCGATTTCCAATTGTTATGAAAACTTGAAATCGGCCCTGATTAATCGGCCGACCTCTGCTATAGTGTAGTAAACTACCAAAGACTAAAGGCTGGTTTATACTACGTCTATCGACATGTCTGTAGACAGATGTAGTGTCATCATGAAAATTGTATTTTTGTCCGACACCAAACTTGTCATTGTCGCTATAGAAAAGCATAACAAAAACGACAGGCTGCATGACATCAGAAGCCTGGTGGTACAAAATAGCATAACTGGTTTATTTTAACACCAATAAACCCATTCATTTCCAAGGCCCTCAATCGCCCTCCCTTTAGCAAATCAGATCACGACTCCATTTTGCTCCTCCCTTCCAAAAGGCAGAAACTCAAACAGGAAGTACCCATGGTAAGGTCTATTCAACGCTGGTCTGACCAATCAGAATCCATGCTTCAAGATTGTCACAAAGTGACTGAGTTCATCAGGAAGTGTGTAGGGGATGTTGTTCCCACTGTGACTATTAAAACCTACCCAAACCAGAAACCGTGGAGAGATGGCAGCATTCGTGCAAAATTGAAAGCGTGGAATATGGTTGAATACAAACAGTGTAGCTATTTCCTCCGTAAGGCAATCAAACAGGAAAAACGTCAGTACAGAGACAAAGTGGAGTCGCAATTCAATGGCTCAGACATGTGACAGGGTCTACAGACAATCACGGATTACAAACGGAAAACCAGCCACGTTGCGGACACCGACGTCTTGCTCCCAGACAAGCTAAACACCTCTGCACACTTTGAGGATAGCACAGTGCCACCAACACTGCCCGCTCTGTGGGCTCTCGTTCTCCGTGGCCGACGTGAGTAATACATTTAAACATGTTAACCCTCACAAGGCTGCCGGCCCAGACGGCATCCCTAGCCGCGTCCTCAGAGCATGTGCAGACCAGCTGGCTGATCTGTTTATGGACATATTCAATCTCTCCCTATCCCAGTCTGCTGTCCCCACATGCTTCAAGATGTCCACCATTGTTCCTGTACCCAAGAAAGCAAAAGTAACTGAACTAAATGACTATCGCCCCGTATCACTCACTTCTGTCATCATGAAGTGCTTTGAGAGGCTACTTAATGATCATGTCATCTCTACCTTACACCCTAGACCCACGCCATCACACTGCACACTGCCCTACCCCATCTGGACAAGAGGAATACCTATGTAAGAATGCTGTTCATTGACTTTAGCGCAGCTTTTAACAGCATAGTACCCTCCAAGCTCATAATTAAGCTTGGGGCCCTGGGTCTGAACCCCGCCCTTTGCAACTGGGTACTGGACTTCCTGACGGGCTGCCCCCAGGTGGTGAAACAACAACTACACTTCACTGATCCTCAACACAAGGGCCCTACAAGGGTGCGTGCTCAGACACTCCTGTACTTCCTGTTCACCCATGACTGTGTGGCTACACACGCCTACAACTCAATCATCAAGTTTGCAGACGACACAACAATTGGAGGCCGGATTACCAAGAAAGACAAGACAGCCAACAGGGAGGAGGTGAGGGCCCTGGCAGAGTGGTGCCAGGAAAATAACCTCTCCCTCAATGTCAACAAAACAAAAGAGCTGATCGTGGACTTCAGGAAACAGCAGAGGGAGCACGACCCTATCCACATCTACGGGGCTGCAGTGTAGATGGTGTAAAGCTTCATGTTCCTTGGCGTACACATCACTGACAATCAGAAATGGTCTACCCACACAGACCGTCTGGTGAAGAATTTTATGATGACAGAAGATTACCTTTGTGTCCTCTTGTGCAGCGGGGGCCCTCGTAGGAGGATCAATGTTGTTAATCTCAAAGCGAACATTAAAAGTGTTTAGCTCACCTGAGAGAGAGGCATTAGTGTTCGCCACACAGCTAGCTTTCCCTTTATAATCCATGATCGTTGATAGTCCTTGAATTGTGATTCCATTTTGTCCCTGTACTGTATTTTTTGAATCTTTGCTGGATTTCTCGAGGTTGTAGCCGGTCTTCTTGTATTCATCCATATCCACGGATACCAGGCGTCCGCGCTCTCGGTTTTGAGCATATGTTGCCATTTATCCACAGTTTCTGGTCGGGATATGTGTGAATAGTCACTGTTGGGATAACACTCTCCCTGCATTTCCTGACTGAGTCTGTGTACTTGTTGTTGTTATTATCGGAGGCGACTCTGAACATATTTTAAGCTTCATTTAACTAGGCAAGTCAGTTAAGAACAAATTCATATTTTACAGTGACGGCATTACCCGGCCAAACCCTCCCCTAACCCGATGACGCTGAGCCAATTGTGCGCCACCCTATGGGACTCCCGATCATGGCCGGTTGTGATACAACCAGGGTCTGTACTAACTCCTCTAACACTGACATGCAGTGCCTTAGACCGCTGCGCCACTCGAGAGCTCGAAATATTCCAGTCCACGTGATCAAAACAGTCCTGTAGCATTGATTTTGATGAGGGTGAGGAGAAGGGAGAGAGGGGAGCAGTGAGTAGGTTGGGGGGGAGTGGAGACTTGAGTGGGTCAGGGAAGTAAAAGAGGCTGAGTGTTTACTGTATATAACTGATTTCAATGTTCTCAGTCACAAATCAACATCCAGTAACACTTAGCAGGGAAATACTTAGAAAGCCCTATATTCCTTTAACCTCACTTTTCAGGCCTGGTTTGTTTTCCAGCAGATCGGATCAGAGTGATAAGGGAACAGAGGTTTCCAGGAAAGCACATGGCAGCTTGGTACCGTTGCTGTAGCTCTAGCTAATGAATTAATGCTAGTAGATTACTGGAAATTACAGCTCTTATAAAGGCCCAAGACTGTGTGTGTGTGTGTGTGTGTGTGTGCGCACGCGCTCCTGGGAAAAAATAAGTGAGATTTCATGGTAATCGCCTATGTGTCCTATAAAAGGGATATTGTCCATTTAGCTTATTGATTGAAAGCATCTCTCATCTCCTCACGCTCTCTAGGGGATGAAATGAAAGGATGGAGAGAGGGAGGGGTGAGATGGATGAAGTAGAGGGAGGGGTGAGATGGATGAACTAGAGGGAGGGGTGAGATGGGTGAAGTAGAGGCAGGGTCTGTCCCATGGAGAGACTCATTTGTCCACATATCTATTGAAAAGATTGATGGAGAATCTCTCTCCCCTTACTCCACACCCTACGCTGTCACGCTGGAGAGATGGATAAAATTATCCGTCACAGAGGGGAGTGTGGGGGAAGGGTGGCTACCTAAATGTTTCCAATAGAAATTCTCATTTTAGCTGCAAAATGGAGCTGTTTGCAACGGTTTGGACTAATGATTACACCCCAGGTTAGCGACCACAAGCTCAACTGTCAACACTGACTCCTGGTTGGACTCTCACCTTGTTGACCTCTATAGCCACATACACACACCTCACCTACGGCTAGGTGATTGGTTGTTGTTGTGGTAATGGAACACTGGGCTGCTGAGCACTAGGAAGACACCAACTGGCCTCTAGTCTGACAATGCCAGACGTGTGTGTGAGTGTGTGTGGTGGTTGTATTTGGGGTAGCTATAGAGGTCTAGAGGGAACAAGGGTAAAATGACCAGATTTTGCACACACACACACACACACACACACACACACACACACACACACACATACAAACACAGCTGTTGTAGAGGTTAAGGGGAATGCAGACAGACTCTCCAGTAATGTCTGTGATGAGCCGAAGCTAAGCCATATGAGACAGATGGGGAGGGGGGGGTTGCGAAGGAAGAGGAAGATGGGCGTATATAAACACAGCTTTGGCTTTGGCAGCTCTCTGACACATGTAAGCAAGGTGTGGAGAGAGAGAGAGGGAGGGAGAGGGAGAAAGAGGGAGAGGGTTCAGTGGGTTTACTGGGCTGTTCTGCAGATGTCGACCTACGCTCCACTATTTTAATGGACCTCTCTCTTTCCATGCGCTGACCCTCTCTCCTCCTCCTCTCCTCCCTCCCTCCCTTCCTCTTCTCCCCTCTTTCCTACTCTGTTCCTTTTCTCCTGTCATTTCACTGAACCTACTTCCAGCCAGGACAACGGCAACAATAGACGAAACAAGATATACACAAAGCAAACGTTTTACTTCATAATTATCAGCTAGATATGTGAATCGTAATAATCTAGCTAGCCAGCAAAAATGACCCAAACCTAATATTATGCAAGGTAGATGTACATTTTTCATGGGTAGCTACCAATTCTAGCCAGTTAGCCTTATTGACTAATGGACTGACTTCCAGCCAGGACAATAGAAATGAAACAAGATATACACAAAACAACCGTTTTACTTCATAACTATCATATATGTGACTTGTTTCACGAAACTAGACATATGTCGCACGTCACTACATCACAAGAGCAGCATTTGAATGTAAAAATGTTTTTCTATCAAAATGTGTTTTTTTTGGGGCAGAAATGCCTTCAGGAACATGTGAACTTTCATGTGCCTTAATAATAGCAAACTTGCATTCCATCCATAAATAAAAAAAATAAAAAGTCAGGAACCTTCCCACTAGCCATGATTGGCTGAGATAATAAATGGGCTGGACATGGCAAGAGATGAGTTTGGATTGGTCTGCCATGTAGCATGCTTCTGTCTATAACGTGAGCTATTCAGTATGTGTTGACAGTCCTTTCTACCGCACCATTTCTTAAAGATATAATGCTAGCCATTGAGAACTACAAAAGTTTAGCTAATTTTATCAACAACATTGATGCCCTGGATTTAGCAGGTGCTATCGACAGATCAGTAGGAAAAAGGGATGGGCTACTTTCTGCAAACACCACTGTCTGTCAGTGTGAACCCGAGTGACTTGACACAAGATGTAGCAACAAACAAAAGGGAGTTAAATGTTCCAGTCTGCTGTAAAGCGTTCATCCATGTATAAGGGGTAAGAGTCTAGCTACATTTTCCAGATATACATTTCTAATTTTGTCAGAAAAGTCATTTTTATTGCAAGTTAAAGCATACTGTTAGTTAGCTAGCTAACATTAGCTTGCTGGCTCGCTAGCTAACGTTACGTGTATGATCTGTGTAGTAATATTATTTGAATCAGAAATACATTTGCATTGCTAGTTATAGCCTTATGTTAGTTAGTTAACATTGAACCTAGTTTGAACCTAGATTCATACTACAGCATTGAAAATGTTTTTATTGGTTTTAGTATAAGTTCGGGTTATGCCAGTTCCTTATTTAGCTAGCTACATGTCTAAACAAAAGACTCCACTTCAGGTGGATTATTACATGATCCGTCAAATTAGCAGGTGTGTCTGGGGGTGATTACGGCCATCGATTCTATTTCATGAATATGTGTACATGTCTAGACAATAGTGACCCTTCCACTTAGCTAGATGTGGCTTGGCGGGTGGTTATAGCATTTCCTTCACATGACCCATCAATGACGCTTGGGTAAGCGTCATCAAATAACGATAAAATATATATATATATATACAACATTTTTATCTGGACACTTCCTGTTTTTGATATTGCGATATGCAAGTTTGCAAGTACTATCACTGTACCGTTTACACCTACTGTATCCTGTGCATGTGACAAATCAACTTTTATTTGATATTGCAAGTGGTCTCATATGTGAGTCCTTAAGGACTAAGTCTGGAACCAAAAGGACCCTGAGGTACTTCCACCCCAAAGCCATAATACTGCTAAATAGTTAGTTAAATACAATATTTAACCAAATAGCCACCTGGAATATCTGCATTGACCCTTTTTGCACAATTATATTTTTGCTCATCACATATGCTGCTGCTACTGTTTATTATCTGTGACTTTATTCCTAGTTATATACATATCTACCTCAATTACCTCGTACCCCTGCACATCCACATGTACCTTGTATATCGCCGCGTTATCGTTACTCATTGTGTATCTATTATTGCTTTTATTATTACGTTTTCACTTTTCTATTATTTCTCTCTGCATTGTTGGGAAAGGCTTGTAAATAAGCATTTCACTGTTAGTCCACAGCTGTTGTTTATGAAGCATGGAACAAATACTATTTTATTTTATTTTATTTGACCATGAGTTGTTAATCATGAGACATACACCTTGGCCTCTTGTTTCCCCAGAGATTCTATGGGCATAGTTGGAATGAATACAAACGTATCATCAGCATAGCGTCTTGTTTCTTCTCCTTTTATCATATTAGCCATGTGCGTATTGTCATTCACTTAGTTACTGCATAGCCTATAAGCACGGCACAATAATGCCCATTCCTCACGCCTTCTGTTCAACCTATGGGCTCACTCTTGCAATTATCACCTTCCTCTCTCTCAACCAATGGCCATTAATCTCGGGATATATTTATATGTCAGTTTACCCATGTTCTCTCACTTGCTGTTTTTCAGCAACAGCTTTCAACAACCATCAAACTCCCTACCACCACCAGATATAATAACCTCAAGGCCTGTCACTGGAATTCCTTTCCCCCACCGGGGGAGATTGGATGCCAGCAGCCCCGTGTAGGTCTACCTGTCATCATACGATCTGGCTCCGATTATCTTCCCTCAGAGAAGAATCCATTCCCCAAACTATTTCATAAATTGTCATATTGCATTCCATCTTTGTTTTTCATTCAGTTAAGCTGCACTTGATTGAACTACCATGTGTAGATACAACAGCTACAAAGTAGGCACAGTCAGAATGTGAATAAGATCAGGACAGAGGATGCATGTCAGCACCAGGTATAAACAAGGCTTCTGTCTCTATTCTTCTCCTGATCTCCTCCTCTCCCCCTACTCTCTCTCTCACTCTCCCACAGCCAAACCCAATTATGTTGCAGGAGGCAGGGATGAGACCTTTGTTATTAAACACTGCAAATCTTTATAGCACAATAAAATGTGTATTTTTGCTATTTTCCCCCTTCTCTCCCATCCCCATTTCTCCTGTGCAAACAGATGTCTCTGTAGTGTTGTGGTTTTGACTTTCGAGCACCTCTCTCATTATTCACTTTCTTCCCTTCTTTCTGTCCTAGTCACATCTCTCTCTCTCTAAATGCGGAAGACACATTTCTGTTGAATGCATTCAGTTGTGCAACTGACTAGATATCCCTTTTCCTTTCCCTTCCCAGTCAGAATTGAACCCCTCCACAATCCAAAGCAGATGTGTGAGAGTCACACACACACACACACACACACACACACACACACACACATTGTGGGGTGGTGGAGAGAGAAATAAGCAGAAACAGCTCATTGCTAGGTTACCACTAAACAAAACACAGGCCAAGGCCTGGGAGTGAAAACACCTTTTTCAGAAAGCTAAATGTAAAACTGTCTTGTAAGGGCAGGGGAAAGAGTTCTGCTGAAACTTTGTAGCCCTTTTTGTTTTCCTCTCTTTGAAGCTCATAACCCTTTCCTCTATATGTCTTTTTCTGTACATATATACACTTAGGTGAGCCAAATGCCCAATTTTATAAAAGAGAGAGTGTTCCTTATAAACAAGTAGAATCAGATCATGAGTCAATTATGAAACCACTATAACAAGGGGTGAATTGGTAGACGTGAACCTTTCTCTGAAACGCACACGCACACACACACACATGCACACATACACACACACACACATACACACATACACACACACACACACACACACATGCACACACACACACACACATACACACATACACACACACACACACACACATGCACACATACACCGGACTGAGGGGAATTCCTGTGAATAATATTTAACTGGGAGACGTTTGGCTCTGCCAACAATTGTGGCTTTTTCAGCAGACATCAATGTTTACTTTAGATGTGTGTGTGTGTGTGTGTGTGTGTGTGTGTGTGTGTGTGTGTGTGTGTGTGTGTGTGTGTGTGTGTGCGCATGTGGTTTACTTTAGAAGTCTGTGGGCAGATTGTTATTCTGGCAAATGTCGGATGATCGAAATTGACATGTACAGTACCAGTCAAAAGGTTAGCCACACTTACTCATTCAAGGGTTTTTCTTTATTTTTACTACTATTTACTATTTAAACAAATCAAAATATATTTGAGTTTTGAGATTTTTCAAAGTAGCCACCCTTCGCCTTGATGACAGCTTTGCACACTCTTGGCATTCGCTCAACCAGCTTTACCTGGAATGCTTTTCCAACATTCTTGAAGGAGTTCCCACATATGCTGAGCACTTGTTAGCTGCTTTTCCTTCACTCTGCGTTCCAACTCATCCCAAACCATCTCAATTGGGTTGAGGTCAGGTGATTGTGGAGGCCAGGTCATCTGATGCAGCACTCCATCACTCTCCTTCTTGGTCAAATATCCCTTACACAGCCTGGAGGTGTGTTGGGTCATTGTCCTGTTGAAAAACAACTGATAGTCCCACTAAGCCCAAACCAGATGGGATGGCGTATTGCTGCAGAATGCTGTGGTTGCCATGCTGATTAAGTGTGCATTTAATAGTCACACCCTGACCATAGTTTGCTTTGTATGTTTGTATGTTTTGTTTGGTCAGGGTGTGATATGAGTGGGCATTCTATGTTGGATGTCTTGTTTGTCTATTTCCAAGTCTGGCCTGATATGGTTCTCAATCAGAGGCAGGTGTTAGTCATTGTCTCTGATTGGGAACCATATTTAGGTAGCCTGTTTGGTTTTGGGTTTTGTGGGTGATTGTTCCTGTCTTTGTGTTTGTGGCACCAGATAGGACTGGTTTGTTTTTTTTTCAGGAGGAAAGAGAGCATGCAAGAGAAGCAAATGCCCAAGAAAAGTCAACAGAGGAGATCAAGGAGAATCACAGACAGACAGACAGACAGACGAGGAGAACAAGGAGAAGCACAAACAGAGAGACAGTGACAACAGAGAAGATGCAGAGACAGACAGCACAACAGGGAGAAAACATAAAACGGAGGCACAGTTACAGTGGTGAGTTGTATCTCCAGACACTACCACCTGTGTGTGGAAGTAGTGTGTTTGGGGGGGGGGGGGTTACAGTGCTCTTTCTGTTTTACTCTGAGTGGTCGCGAGCGAACCAGGTTAATGAGTCTGTGTGCATGTGTTTGTGTGTCTGCGTGCTGCCATTTTAGAGGGCGGGGGTGTTTGTTAGTTTTAGAATGGGTCATAACTTTGTGCCCATTAGGCAGTAGTATATGTGCTTGTGTGTATGTGCTGTGTCCAGAGCATATGGTGTCATGCCCTCCATATGTGTCTAATGCTCCATGCACAAATAGATTAAACCTACCATTTTACAGCCAACACTTTGAATGCTGTCCACCACATGCATAATTTCAGAAGGTAAATATGTAAACCATTACTCATTACAGACACAGTTGGGATGTATTGTTGTGTATTAAACAAATATTTAACTTGATTAAAAACATGTTGGTATTTGTTCATATTTTCTATTTACTGTAAGTTGACTAACTACTGACTGCCCTTATTAACTGCGGGACGACAGCGGCCTTGGGGACAACCACAGGGATGCGGTGCGGGTCCACCGCAGGAACCCAGCACCGCTCCTCTGGGCCGTACCCCTCCAGGTCGATGAGGTACTGGAGACGCCTCGCCAAATGTCTCGAATCCAGGACTTCACGGACTGAGTACGCCGGACCTAGGTTCAGCCTCAGCGAGGGGACCAGGCACCACTGGCCTGAGGGAAGAGACATGAAGTTGGGTAAATGTGGTAATCAACAGGGAGTTGTAAATGGTACTTTACCTCATTAACCCTCCTCATGACTTTAAACGACCCCACAAACCGCAGGCTCAGCTTCCGGCAGGGCAGGAGGAGGGGCAGCCAGACCCGGTCGCCTGGAGAGAAGACAGGTGCCTCACTGTGGTGGCGGTCGGCCTGTTCCTTGTGCTGAAACTGCTCATCCACCGCAGGGGCTTCGGTCTGGCTCGGATGCAAAGGTGCCAGGCCTGGCTGATACCCTAAACACGCACTGGAAAGGAGTGAGGTTAGTGGAGGAGTAGCAGAGGGAATTCTGAGCGTACTCCGCACAAGGTAGAAAATCCACTCACTCCCCAGGCTGGTCCTGACCGGAACACCTCAGGAACCTGCCCACCTCCTGATTAACCCGGAGGTGAGACTAACCATGACCCACAGGCGTTCCATGTGAGACAAGACAGTCCGGGGTTGGTGGTAATGAATCCAGTTCAGTGACACCTAGAAGGCCGGTGACGTAGACCTCCGGAGCTGGTGAACAGAATTAGCAGCAGTACCGGGGGGATCCGTGACAACCATATGGAGTGAGATTTGTTTTCTTTGTTCTGTAAGTGTGTCTACCACGATTCGCACGCATATTCAACATAACTAACAAATAAAACTGATCTGTGAATATATACAAATATTTCATAATTAATACCATAATCAGTGGAAAAATATTTCACAAATATTCAGCATAAGTCACAAATAAATCGATGGTCTGTAAATATATTCAACATAGCTCACAAATAAAACTACCATTTGAGCAGATGTAGAACGATTTGTGAGCAAATGTTCAGAAATCCCTAACATTTACAACTGTGGAATGTGCATTTTCACATTCAAAAAGTGCTTGTGGATCTGTATTCTGTGTTAAGAGAATGTTGAGAATTTTTTTCCCACCTGTTGATATATTACAATCCACAAATATGGCCTCAGATGAGTCGGCTATCCATTAATTTGAATAATCCGTGTTACACGTGACGTGCAGAGTGATGACATCACGGCATTCTCATTCGGCCATTTCTTGGGAGAACACTTCCTATCTAGAATAATTAACAACTTCATGAAATGTGAGTATAATGTTTATTTATTAAATGAATGATGTTATAATGTTCAACAAATTACTTTCATATCAATGTAAAATTAGATAATTGGGGCATGCAACGCCGAGTGTGTTTTCGAGATCATAGTTGGGCACTACCGCAATATTTAGCAGGTGAAATTGTCAGCTGTTTTGACGAATAACCAACATTAAAATAACTACTGTATTTAGTTGTTAATTCAGGAATGTGTCAATTATGAAAAACCACTCAGTTTTAAAATCCTGAATAGGTGATCTGGTTAGCCAGCTAATGAGAAATGTCGCAAATGATCTTTAATCTGTGATTTGTTTGCATGACTGCTTTCGAGGTAAGAATTTTTTTATATTATCTGAATTTCTTACATTATTAAAAATTATTAAAAACCTGTTTTCTGCTCCATGTAGGATTGCTTGCAAGTAATGACTGGTTTTCAACCATGCAACAGCTTGTTAGCCACTCCCAATG
Source organism: Oncorhynchus masou masou (assembly GCF_036934945.1). Lineage (NCBI taxonomy): Eukaryota > Metazoa > Chordata > Actinopteri > Salmoniformes > Salmonidae > Oncorhynchus > Oncorhynchus masou. The sequence goes on along the minus strand of NC_088226.1, from coordinate 48,017,765 downwards.
CTTTGGGGCTGTGCTTTGCCCCTTGAGTGCTCTGACTTCTGAGAAATGGTTTACCATTTTATTGGCACTAGAACTCACCACTGTCAACGTGGGGTGACATAGCTAGCTAGTTAACCAACAACAACTGGAATGCCACACTCCTTTAGCAGCTCTGCAGTCAAGTAAACAAACTCACAAATTGCTTCCTGATGTCTAAAATAGCTGGACAATAGGGCATTGAGCCTGTCATTGTTCTATTGACTACTATTACAGACAAAAGATTATATGCCCCCTTCTCTCTTTTCACTCTTTTATCAAGAATGTTACAGCGACTTATTGAAACCTGGCCTGTGTGTACACTACTAGTGGAAGTTTACAGTTTATAAACCTGTATTATAATTTGTCCTTAATCCAACCTTTTATCGATCCTGTGTTACTCTAAAGAAAACTGTTAGAAGTTGTGATGTTGGTGGCACTACTTTTTTAGTAGTCATGACTCATGACACCTAAAGTTACCAGCAAAGTATATTCGAAATCTTTGCTGAAAGAGGTGTTTGTGCTGCGCAAAGACCTGTGGGCAGATTACTTTATTGCACTCTTGGGTTTGTTTCTGGACCAGACCATTGTTTTACAGTTTGATTGCCATGTGTCTGCCTTAAGTGATGAATCTTCAAGGGCGGCTGAAATTCCTGATTTGTTTGAGATTTGGTTAATTAAAGGACGACTTTGGGCAAAAACATTAAACTGTATAACTGATCAATACACCATCATACCAGGCCATTTAATGCTTAAAAACAAAACAAATGGACGAAAAAGACATTTGGTTACTGTCACGCCCTGACCATAGAGAGCCTATTTATTCTCTATTTTGGATAGGTCGAGGTGTGACTTGGGTGGGTAATCTAGGTTGTTTTATTTCTATGTTGGCCTGGTATGGTTCCCAATCAGAGGCAGCTGTTTAGCGTTGTCTCTGATTGGGGATAATATTTAGGCAGCCATTTCCCCACTGTTTTTTGTGGGATCTTGTTTATGTGTAATTGTCTGTGAGCACTCCATAGCTTCATGTATTGTTTGCTTATTTTTTTTATTGTTTTGTGATGTACAATGGCGTCAACGCATACTGTAGGAGTTACTGGCTAGCTAAAGTGGCTAGCTTAGCTAACAAACTAGTTATGTTGGTCGACCAAAATGAGATATCAACAAACCAATAAAGGCACACAAAAATTTTATTTTTGAATATTGAGAAAGGGGCGGAGTTGGCCTGTTTTTTTTCATGCCCATAGTCAACCTATTAAAAATGCTGAAGGCCATGGCTGAATTAAAACATGAGTTGGTTTCGGGGTGGTAACATGTGGCAAAAGACAGGTCAAGGCATGCAGGGGTCGATAATCCAGAGTGGTGGGGCAAAGGTACAGGGCGGCAGGCTCAGGGTCAAGGACAGGCAGAGTGGACAGGCAGGGGTCAAAAACCAGGAGGGCAAGAAAATGAGAGACTGGGGGAAAGCAGGAGCTGAGAAAAACTCTGGTTGCCTTTACAAAGAAGATAAACTGGCAACAGACAAACAGAGAACACAGGTATAAATACACAGGGGATAATGGGGAAGATGGGCAACACCTGGAGGGGTTGGAGACAATCACAAGGACAGGTGAAACAGATCAGGGCGTGACAGACATGGCCTCCCGAGTGGCGCAGTGGCTAGTAACTGTGCCACTAGAGATTCTGGGTTCGAGTCCAGGCTCTGTCGCAGCTGGCCGGGGTGGTGCACAATTGGCCCATTGTCGTCCATGACAGCGGAGGGTTTGGCCAGCAGGGATGTCCTTGTCCCAACATGCACTAACGACTCCTGTGGCGGGCTGGGCGCAGTGCACACTGACACGGTCGCCAGGTGTACAGTGTTTCCTCCGACACATTGGTGCGGCTGGCTTCTGGGTTACATGGGCATTGTGTCAAGAAGCAGTGTGGCTTGGTTGGGTTGTTTCGGAGGATGCACAGCTCTCGACCTTCGTCTCTCCCGAGTCCGTACGGGAGTTGCAGCGATGAGACAAGACTGTAACTACCAATTGGATACCATTAAAAAAAGAGATACCGTGACAAGATCCTGAGGCCCATTGTCATGCCATTCATCCGCCGCCATCCCCTCATGTTTCAGCATGATATGCACGGCAACATGTCACAAGAATCTGTACACAATTCCTGGGAGCTGAACATGTCGCAGTTCTTCCATGGCCTGCATACACACCAGATATGTCACCCATTGACCATTTGGGATGCTCTGGATCAACCTGTATGGCAGCGTGTTCCAGTTCCCGCCAATATCCAGCAACTTCGTACAGCCAATGAAGAGGTATGGGACAACATTTCCACAGGCCACAATCAACAGCCTGATCAACTATGCGAAGGAGATGTGTCGCGCTGCATGAGGCAAATGGTCACACCAGATACTGACTGGTTTTCTGATCCACACCCCTACCTTTTTTAAGGTATCTGTGACCAACAGATGCATGTCTGTTTTCCCAATCATGTGAAATCCATCGAAAAGGATATTTTTGTTCAGTGTAACAATGGCGCAATCATTTATGGCTTCTGGGAGTGCTATAAAGTCCAAAGGTTATGGGCAGAGTTAGAAAGTTGGCTGTCAGAAGGTGCATTCAGAAAGTATTCAGACCCCTTGACTTTTTCCACATTTTGTTATGTTACAACCTTATTATGAAATGTATTAAATTTAAAAAATAAACGGCAATATACACACAATACCCCGTAATGATAAATCGAAAACAGATTTTTGGAAAAAAAATATTCAGACCCTTTCTATGAGACTCGAAATTGAACTCAGGGACATCTTGGTTTCCACAACTTGATTGGAGTCCAACTGTGGTAAATTCAATTGATTGGACATGATTTGGAAAGGCACATACCTGTTTTATATTTTGCTTTGACAGTGCATATCAGAGCTAAAACCAGGCTGAGGTCGAAGGACTTGTCCATAGAGCTCCGAGACAGGATCATGTCGAGGCACAGATCTGGGGACGGGTACCAAAAAATGTCTACAGCATTGAAGGTCCCAAAGAACACATTGGCCTCCATCATTCTTTTAATGGAAGAAGTTTGGAACAAGTCTAACAGCTATGCCTCTTTCGAGAGCTGGCCACCCAGCCAAATGTAGCAATCGGGGGAAAAGGGCCTTGGTCAGGGAGGTGACCAAGAACCTGATGGTTACTCTGACAGAGCTCCAGAGTTCCTCTGTGAAGATGGGAGAACCTTCCAGAAGGACAACCATCTCTGCAGCACTCCACCAATCAGGCATTTATGGTAGAGTGGCCAGACGGAAGCCACTCCTCAGTAAAAGGCAAATGACAGCCTGCTCGGAGTTTGCCATAAGGCACCTAAAGGACTCTCAGACCATGAGAAACAAGATTCTCTGGTCTGATGTAACCAAGACTGAACTCTTTGGCCTAAATGCCAAGTGAACCCGATCAAATATCTCTGGAGAGACCTGAAGATAGCTGTGCAGTGACGCTCCCCATCCAACCTAACAGAGCCTGAGAGGATCTGCAGAGAAGAATGGGAGAATCACCTCAAATACAGGTGTGACAAGCTTTTCGAGTCGTACCCTAGTAGACTCGAGGCTTTAATTGCAGCTAAAGGTGCTTCAACAAAGTACTGAGTAAAGGGTATAAATACTTATGTAAATGTGGCATTAAAGTTTGTTATTTGTAAAAAAAAATCTAAAAACCTGTTTTTGCTTTTAAGTCTGCTCTCTGAATTTGCTACAGCGTTCTGCTGTGTAGGAGAATGTTTTCATATCCTAGTAGCTTAACGGGTCTAACAGCTATGCCTAGGCTATATGACCAAAGGAACGTTCGGAATAAGGAGTAGCATGTGTGTTTATGTGTGTGTATGATTCCATGTAGCATCAATTGTAGAAAAGAACAGAAAGGCCCATCCACTGAATATGCTCCCATTTACTTGTTGACAATGTTTTGATCAGCCTCCCGGGTGGCGCAGTGGTTAAGGGCGCTGTACTGCAGCGCCAGCTGTGCCACCAGAGACTGGGTTCGCGCCCAGGCTCTGTCGTAACTGACCGGGAGGTCTGTGGGGCGACGCACAATTGGCCTAGCGTCGTCCAGGTTAGGGAGGGCTTGGCCGGTAGGGATATCCTTGTCTCATTGCGCACCTGTGGCGGGCTGGGCGCAGTGCGCACTAACCAAGGTTGCCAGGTGCACGGTGTTCCCTCTGACACATTGGTGCGGCTGGCTTCCGGGTTGGATGTGCGCTGTGTTAAGAAGCAGTGCGACTTGTTTGGGTTGTGTATCAGAGGACGCATGACTTTCAACCTTTGTCTCTCCCGAGCCCGTACGGGAGTTGCAGTGATGGGACAAGATACCATGAAATATATATATATTTTTAAAGACAATGTTTTGATCCACAAGGATCTTCCTTTAGGTCAAACCAATGGGGTCAAACGAACTGAGCGCTTACATCCCTAAATATATGCATTCCTCCCCACTGGACCACTACACATGTGATGCATAGTGGGTGTGGAAGCAATTCAAAACATGGATATAGTAAAATCACTTTTATTCAGATTCATTCATATTCATTCATCACAGCGGTACAAGCAGTGAACATCTGAAATTCATGCTTACCTTTGCTGCGCATGAAACAACTTTTATGGACATTTTAGTAAAGAGCAGTGGTGGGAAAAGTACCCAATTGTCATACTTGAGTAAAAGATACCTTAATAGAAAATGACTTAAGTAAAAGTGAAAATCACCCAGTAAAATACATCTTGAGTAAAAGTGTAAACATATTTGGTTTTAAATATGTTATAGAATCAAAAGTACATGTCATTGCTAAAACATACTTAAGTATCAAAAGTAAAAGTAGAAATAACTTAGAATACCTTATATTAAGCAAACCATTTTATTTACAGATAGACAGGGGCACACTCTGGCACTCAGACATAATGAAGCATTTGTGTTTAGTGAGTCCGCCAGATCAGAGGCAGTAGGGATGACCAGGGATGTTCTCTTGATAAGTGTGTGAATTGGACAATTTACCTGTCCTGCTAAGCATTCAAAATGTAATGAATACTTTTGGGTGTCAGAGAAAATGTTTACATTATTTTCTTAAGTAATGTAGTTGAGTAAAAGTAGAAGTAGTCAAAAATATAAATTGTAAAGTACAGATACCCCCCAAAAATGACTTATGTAGTACTTTAAAGTATTTTTACATAAGTACTTTACACCATTGGTAAAGAGGGAGGAAGGGACCTTTAGCATGGACCTAGGAAGCCGACAGACAGGAAGCCGACAGACAGGAATTCCCTACGCGGAGATACGGAGCTTTCACCCTTTAAAAGCAGGGAAGGTTAATGAATATACTTCTCAGATTACGGTATAGAAATCAGAGAATGCTCACCTATTTCTCTAGGAAGTGGTGTAGGTGACATTGAGGAGTTTGTGGCTTTTGGGATATAGCTGCTTGGTTGAGGCCAGCTAAGAGGGAGAAATGCAGATTAATACAAACTCAAAGCATGAAGGGTCACTCACAACTGAAAATGATACATATTACAATTTAAAAACTGATACGGCATCTTGACCTTTTCCTCATCCCATTTTCCCTCTACTGTTCTGATATTCAGAAATTGAGACAGTACAGTACATGATGTGCAGTACAGTGCAGTATGTACATGTCTATAACAAGGAATGATCCCTCTTCTCATTTTACCTGCCAGCGTCTGAAGACTCTGCACGTGGACTGGAATGTGCTGCAGTAGGTAGCGTCTGAGATCTGATTGGATATGTGGCAAAGAGGGCTGTTTCTTTTTGAAATGCAGACCTCGTTTCTGTGATGAGCAGTGACAGGTTGACCAGCAACTGACAATCAAAAGGTAGATGCATTTCTAACAAATTAGACAAATAGAACAATCATGGTGGTGCTACAGTACTATCCCGAAAGGGCCACCTGTGAACACATAGGCCACCTGTGAACACACGCACACGAGACACCTACATCAAAACACACCGCGAAACCAACTCATGTTTGAATTCAGACATGGCCGCTAGCATTTCTTAATGACCCAAATCTAAAAACGAGGGCAAATCAGAAAGTGCCCTTTAAGAAAGTTCCCTCCAAAAACAAACCCTAGAGTAAAATAAGCCAATCTGCCCACATTTCTTTGCTTTGCACGAGAACCTCTTTCCTCAAACCTTTGCTGGTGACTTTAGGTGTCATCCCACCAACACCACAACTTTGAACAGTTTTTCAAAGTGACACAGGATAGATAATAGGTTAGATAAAGGACAAATTATGGTACAGGTTTATATAGGTCTTTTGCTTTGTCTGTAATAATAGCTATAGCCTTTTGTTTGTCCTGTAATAGTAGTCAATAGAACAATGACAGGCTCAATGCCCTGTTGTCCAGCTATTTTACACATCAGGAAGCAATTTGGGAGTTTGTTTACTTGACTGCAGTGCTGCTAAAGGGACTTGAAGGCTGAGTGTGGCATTCCAGTAGCTAGCTACTTAACTCCATGTTTACAGTAGTGAGTTCAAATGACAAGAAAATGGTAAACCATTTCTCAGAAGTCAGTACACTCAAGAGGCAAAGCACAGCCCCAAAGCATTGGGAGTCGCTAACAAGTTGTTGCATGGTTTAAAAACCAGGCGACCAAGTAAGCCTACATGGAGCAGAAAACAACAAGCTACATTTCTATAATTTTTAATCAGATAATGTTATATTGTCTTAACTCCACACCAGTTGGGAAATAGTGCTTTGTCCTGGAAACAAATCACAGTCATACATAATTGACACATTCCTGAAGTAACAATTAACTAGTTCGTTTAACTTTGGGTGTTCGTCTAAATAGCTGACAAGATCGCCTGCTAGCTATCGGTAGTGTCCAACATTAGCTAGCTAGCTAACTTGGCTAGTGGGCTGGTGTCAAAAGTACACACTCTGCATTACATGCCCCAATGATCTAATTTTACATTCATATGAAGGTCATTTGTTGAGCATTTTAAAATAATTTGTTTAATAAATATACGTTAAACTCACATTTCATGAAGTTGTTGTTTATTATTCTAGCTAGAAAGTGTTCAAGCCGAATGAGAATCTCGTGATGTCATCACTTTACGAGTCACATGACATAAAGATTATGGTTTAATATGTTAAATATATTTTTTACATATTTATGGTGTGTAGTTTTATTCATGAAATATTTGAATATGTTCACAGTTCATAGTTTTATTTGTGAGTTATGTTGAATATATACGCACGGATCTTGGTAGACACACTTACAGAATAAAGAAACACATCTCATTCTATATTAGCAGCTAAGATGGCGCCGGAAAAGAAGGCAGACGTTTTACCGATTTGTGTTTTTTTTGTTGCCATTTTTGTAACTTGTTTTGTACTGCTGCTCTTTAATTACTTGTTACTTTTATCTCGTATTCTTATCCATATTTTTTGAAACTGCATTGTTAGTTAGGGGCTCGTAAGTAAGAATTTCACTGTAAGGTCAACACCTGTTGTATTCTGCACATGTGACTAATACTATTTGATTTGATTAGTGGTTAGAGCGTTGGGCCAGTATGGTGGCTAGATCGAATCCCCTAACTGACAAGGTAAAATCTGTCGTTCTGCCCCTGAACAAGGCACTGTTCCTAGGCCGTCATTGAAAATAAGAATTTGTTCTTATCTGACTTGCCTAGTTAAATAAAGGTAAAACAAATAAATGTAAAAAGGTAGAGAGGAGGTACTTTTGTGTAGTTTAAGTCCCTAGAGATAAAAACTGAGGATAGAGATCATTTCAACATAATTTTCAGTGCTGTCTAATTTGCTCATAATGAAGCCTGTTTCTTTTTGATGTTTTCTGTCTAACAATGTTATGGGCGAGCTGACTTTTCTCAAAACAAACCTCATTGTGGCGAGCTACTTTTTGTCCCTCATCGGGACTGGGGTTATGGGCATCTTTTTGGGAATCTGAGGGCCCATGCAAAATCAATTCAGCCTCCTGCGATGGAAGAGGCATTGCCGTGCCCTCTTTACGACTGTGTTGGTGTGTGTGGACCATGATAGATCATGAGTGATGTGGACAAATAGGAAATTGAAACTCTCAACCCGCTCCTCTACAGCCCTGTCGATGTGAATGGGGGCGTGCTAGGTACCGGTGTGAGAATACAATGTGATTATTGAGTAACCTGGAGAAATTGTGTCCCAGGAACCCCCATGGAGCTAGCTTTCTCTCTCTCTCTCTCTCCAAGTGTCATATTATTGGTGTTATTATCCTGTCCAACTTGCTTGTTCCTCTGTTCTATTCTGCAGTGGAGATAATATGTCTCACTAATGGGGTGCCTGACTTCTGACACACACTTTCACAGTACACACAAATGCACAGCATGGCATGCACACAGACACAGGCACATATACACACACACACACTCAGTGACCTTGAATGGATGTGCACAGACTTGCACAATTCTAAGCTATGCTGTCAAAGCCAGGTATTAGAAGGACTTCTGTGGAAACTCACAGGAAAACAGGGCAGTTCCCAGGATCTCCCTGATATTAATAGACTGTGGTGTGTGTGTGTGTGTGTGTGTGTGTGTGTGTGTGTGTGTGTGTGTGTGTGTGTGTGTGTGTGTGCATGCTCTCATGTGTTGTATGTGTGATAACAAACAGAGAAGTCATTGTTGATGTGAGTGTGTCCCTAGGCGTTGGAATCTGGCTCATTGTCTCCATCCGAAACTCTAACTTTTTACGAGTTTTCCCATGTCATCAGGTTTTTAAAGGAAGGGAAAGAGTTTTAGGAAATGTTTCAGAAAAGTATTATTATTGCTGTGGTGTAAAATGGAAAGTCTTTGGTTTGGGTAATCTAAATACAATAGTTTGACTAACTGTTACTCTTCAGTTTGCACTTTGAAGTCATCACAATCTCTCTCTCTCTCTCTCTTTTATTTATTTGTTTATTTTTATATATATATACCCACCACCAGTTCCTCAACATGCTCTCAAATTCTCACCTCAGAATTCAACGTTCATTCATGTTTCGCAAATTTCAAAGTTGTTCCAAATGTCAAATTTCTTTTTTAAGAAATTAAACATTTTAAGGTTAAGTTTAGACATTAACTTCACATTTTTAGGGTTACTTTTAGGCATTAACTCTGAAATATTAAGGTAAGGTGTTAACTCTGAATGGTTAAGGTGAGGTGTTAACTCTGAATGGTTAAGGTGAGGTGTTAACTCTGAATGGTTAAGGTGAGGTGTTAACTCTGAATGGTTAAGGTGAGGTGTTAACTCTGAATGGTTAAGGTGAGGTGTTAACTCTGAATGGTTAAGGTGAGGTGTTAACTCTGAATGGTTAAGGTGAGGTGTTAACTCTGAATGGTTAAGGTGAGGTGTTAACTCTGAATGGTTAAGGTGAGGTGTTAACTCCAGACCCAGACACAGGTCTCTCTCCCCTGGGGGTTCTCTATATAGAAGCTGTTCTTATGACCAGTTTACCATTAAGGGTCTTAGTGTGACTCGTAGCACTGCTATGTCTGAAGAATATCGCCATCACCATATATCCCACACACATCGGCATATATCGGCATCCAACACGTATCGGCATCCAACACGTCACCCTCCCTAGGAGAGGGGGGTGACCTCGACAATTTATTTACTGTATCTTTAATGGAAAGACCCTTGCTCCCTTCGGTCTCAACATAGACGTTGTTCTGAAGCCATTCTTGTGATTATTGTGATGTTGCTATTCATTGTAAAGGTTTACAGGCCTATGTAGCCACATTTGATCTATGATCGTATGCTATCTATTTGTGTTTTTTACATGTCCTATTTATATCTGTCAATTAATCAACCCTACCCAGCCACGATTACGTGTATGTCCTTTCACACTACACAGTATAAACTAGTGACCCGCAGTGTTTGTCATTACACCCTGATGAAGACAGCTTTTCTGTCGAAACGTTGGTTATTAGGTTATTACATGATTGCATCTGAGCTCCTCATCCTTTCTTTTCTTTTTCGAGTGTTGATCTATCCCATGCTGTGAGTATAATCCCTGACTGACTTAATGTCTGTCGTTTCAGCTCTGTGAAATGTCTGTCTGCTGAGTGGAGGGGTTCCTAAGATCAGACACTCCACACACAGCAGTACTACTAAGCCTGACGCGCCAGGAGAAACGGAGATCTCATTTCAGCTGCACTCACAGGTGTGTGTGTCTCTACACTGCTGAGCTATGAAAACACACCTGTCAGGTTGAATCTGGGATTGTGTGCCAGGGTGTGTGAATATATCGGAGTGTAGTGTGATGTCATGTCTGAAAGAACCACTTTACCGTACTCTGGGGTGTGTGTGTTTATGTGTGTGTGTGTGTGTTTCTTGTCTTACGCTACTCCAAAAATACCATCATGACCTCAGTGCATGCAAATTTCATGCTCTATGTGTGTCAAAAGAAGTAGTCCACAGTGTGTATGTGAAGGGGGTGGAGAGAGAAGGTGTGCGTCCGTTGTGTGTGTGTGTGGGCGTGCATACATGCGTGCGTGTGCACATGTGTGTGTGTGACAGGGCAGAGTCCTGAGGGTCTGTATAGGTCTGTCTAATGTCTGTCAGAATGGGCCTCTACAGATCAGATGTGCATAATTTCTAGACTCACACACAGACACAGCTGCCTGAGTCTGGGTTAGAGGGTTGGAACAGAGGGGTTATATGGCTATTTTCATGCCAAGATGGCCTTACTCTCAATGGGTCTTTATGGTTAGAGAGGTCCCCAGGCCTGGGACTGCTCTTCCAAGCTTTGACTGTTGCATTGACAGTTAAGCATGAGGTTTGTCAGTTTCTTTCTGCTGTTTAGGGTGCAAATACACTATTGGCTCTGCTCTCTATCTGAGCTGAGATATTGCCAATGAGGACAGAATGGCTTATCGAGTCAATCTAACAAACATACCCACTCACAGACAGAGACGGTGACAGAGAGAGGGTGATGAAAATGTGTGGCCTGTTTGGGATGTAGTTTACTGTCAGGCTGAAAATGGGCCCTGCTAACTGTCAACTTGTAATTTAAATTTTACAGGAGAGGAGGGGAAATGAAAGAGGAAGAGGGGAGAGGAAGAAAGAGAGAAGGGTGAGATGAGAAGCAAGGGAAGTAGACAACCCAAAAGAGGTCTGTCTCTATTCCTGCCTGTACGGGGAGACCCTGAGTGCATGTCCTCTTCTGGCCCTCAACCCTCACTACGTGAATGGCTGACTTAGGGTTTAATATTTTCCTGAAAATCAACCAATTTTCCTTCCTGAGAAAATTTAAACCTTCCCTCTATTCCCGTTCAAACTGGAAATGCTATTTAAAAAAAGCATGTACAGAGCATTCGGAAAGTATTTAGAAGCCTGAACTTTTTCCACATTTTGTTACATTACAGCCTAATTCAAAAAACATTTGATGGACTAAATTGTTCTTTTTTTGTCATCAATCTACACACAATAACCCATAATGAAAAAGCAAAAACAGGTTTGTAGTACATTTTGCAAATGTATTAAAAATTAAAAACGGAAATATTACATTTACGTAAGTATTCCGACCCTTTACTCAGTACTTAGTTGAAGCAACTTTGGCAGCGATTATAGCCTTGAATCTTCTTGGGTATGACGCTACAAGCTTGGGAAGTTTCTTCCATTCTTCTCTGCAGATCCTCTCAAGCTCTGTCAGGTTGGATGGGAGTGTTGCTGCACAGTTATTTTCAGGTCTCTCCAGAGATGTTCGATAGGATTCAAGTCCAGGCTCTGGTTGGGCCACTTAAGGACATTCAGAGACGTGTCCCGAAGTCACCCCTGCGTTGTCTTGGCTGTGTGCTTAGGGTCTTTGTCCTGTTGGAGGTTTAACCTTCGCCCCTGCTCTGGAGCAGGTTTTCATCAAGGATCTTTCTGTACTTTGCTCCGTTCATCTTTCCCTCAATCCTGACTAGTCTCCCAGTCCCTGCCGCTGCAAAACATCCCCACAGCATGTTGCTGCCACCACCATGCTTCACCGTAGGGATGGTGCCAGGTTTCCTCCAGGCGTGACGCTTGGCATTCAGGCTAAAGAGTTCAATCTTTGTTTCATCAGACCAGAAAATCTTGTTTCTCATGGTCTGACTCTCTTTAGGTGCCTTTTGGCAAACTCCAAGTGGGCAGTTGTGCCTTTTTACTGAGGAGTGGCTTCTGTCTAGCCACTCTACCATAAAGGCCTGATTGGTGGAATGCTACAAGAGATGATTGTCCTTCTGGAAGGTTCTCCCATCTCCACAGAGGAACTCTGGAGGAACTCTGGAGCTTTGTCAGAGTGACCATCGGGTCACCTCCCTGACCAAGGCCCTTCTCCCCCGGTTGCTCAGTTTGGCTCAGTTTGGCCAGCTCAAGGAAGAGACTTGGAAAGCCCCAAAAATTGTCAAAGACTCCAGTCACCCAAATCATACTCTGTTCTCTCTACTACCCTAAGGCAAGCAGTACCAGAGCGCCAAGTCTAGGCTCCTAAACAGCTTCTAGCCCCAAGCCATAAGACTGCTGAACAATTAATCAAATGCACACCCAGACTATTTACATTGACACTCCCCTCCCCCCCCCCATTTGTTTTTACACTGTTGCTACTCGCTGTTTATTATCTATGCATAGTCACTTCACCCCTAACTACATGTACAAATGATCTCTAACCTATACCCCCGCACTTTGACTCAGTACCAGTACACCGTATATATCCTCATTATTGTTATTTTATTGTGTTACTCTTTTATCATTTTTTACTTTCATTTATTTGGTAAATATTTTCTTAACTCTTTCCTGAACTGCACTGTTGGTTAAGGGCTGGTAAGTAAGCATTTCACAGTAAGGTCTGTGGGACCTTATATAGACAGGTGTGAGCCTCTCCAAATCATGTCCAATCAATTGAATTTAACACAGGTGGACTCCAATCAAGTTGTAGAAACATCTCAAGGATGATCAATGGCAACAGGATGCACCTGAGCTTAATTTCGAGTCTCATAGCAAAGGGTCTGAATACTTATGTAAATAAGATGTTTTTTTATTTTCAACAAAAATCTAAAAACCTGTTTTCGCTTGCCATTATGGGGTAATGTGTGTAGATTGATGAGAATTTTTTTTTATTTAATCAATTTTAGAATAAGGCTGTAGCGTAACAAAATGTGGAAAAAGTCAAGGGGTCTGAATACTTTCCGAATGCACTGTAATACCAGCGGAAAATCTGACATAATTATACCACTGTGAATGGAGAAATATACAAATTAATCTATCAGTTTCTTGTTGTATTTGTTGCAATTTAATCTAAGTTCTCTCATGAGGTCACCCCATCAGTTTGCTGGTATAGGGCATAGCTTAGTTTTAATGTACACTTTAGGAAAAAAGGGTTTCAATAGAGTTCTACAAAGAATCATTTTGATCTGAAGAACCATTTATGGAAGACAGGGGTTCTTTGTAAGGTAAAGGCTTCTACCTAGAACCTTTAAAATCCTATGAACCGTTTTTGGAAGGAAGGGTTTGTTGATGTTTCTTTGGATGGCAAGAACGGTTCTACATAGAACCATATATAATATTTCCCAAGCATGCTCTATTACAAGGAGATTGTCAGAATTGTTTGTTTTCGTGTTATCTGTGTTTCTGCATGTACACTGAACACAAATATAAATACAACATGCAACAATTTCAATTTTTTTACTGAATTACAGTTCATATAAGGAAATCATCAATTTAAAAAAAGAGGCCCTAATTAGTCCCTAATCTATGGATTTCACATGACTGGGAATACAGATATTACCATAAAATGGATTACAGTAGCTGTACTGTAAATTAAATTACAGTAATTAATGACCAATTACTGCCAGTAAGTTACAATACATTTTGCAGGAAATGTTTTACAGGTTCCTGTTGATGTTTAGTCACTGAAACACAAATCAGCAGCCAGTCATGTGTAACAGGGCAACTCTCTGGGCCAGTACAGTTCCTCTGCTGTTCCAACGAACTACAGTATAATAACTGGAGAAGTCCCCTTTCACCACCTGACCTCTGTTTCCCTTTCTCTCTCCCTCCCTCCTACTTTCCCTTCTTCTCTTCCTCTGTCACACACACACACAGAAGGCTCTGTGCGGTCAGTTGCAAAAGGAGCTCTGAATTATATAGCCAACAGGACATGCAGCAGGCTAATTCCCTGAAGAAGGGGGAGAGGAGGATGGGAATGGGGTTAAGAGAGGGGGACCTGACGAATGAGGAGCTGAGCAGGCGATGGGGGGGGGGGGGGGGGGTAGAATCACTGCACAGCATGTCACAGCATGTGACTTTGAGGAGATCCCTGTCACCTGACTGACTGGAACTGACTGAGCCCCCTGCTGCCGCACACCACCACTTCCCAGAAATGACCTGGCAGGCACGAAGTGTCTGTCTGTCTGTCTGTCTGTCTGTCTGTCTGTCTCTCTCCTTGGTGTGTGTGTGCTCTGGGGGGTAGTGACATTTGTGTTGTCAGAGTGACACAGCAGGTTTAGGGTTACCGAACTCCCATTACACATTTGACTCATCTTTAAATATGACTTGTGAGCCAAGTAGAGGAAAGGTCTCAATCTGCAATCATTTTTGCTATTTAGATATTTTCATAGAATATAATAAATTCATAATGCACATATTTACTTCACTAAGGGTAGGTTGAAAATGGAGCTATTGGAAATTATATTCACTGCTGACAAATAAAAACTGTTGCTATGTCACGACTCCTACCGTAGGTGGCTCCCCTTCCTGTTCGGGTGGCGCTCGGCGGTCGTCGTCACCAGCCTACTAGCTGCCACTGATCCCTTTTTTCCCCTTTTCTGTTTATTGGTTTCACCTGTGTTTAGCTTAGGCTGATTGGTTGGGCTTTATTTACCAGCCGGCCCGCCTGCTGGTTGTGGGGGATTATTTCGATGTACATGTGTACACGTCTGCATGTCACGGTTGTCCGTGTGTTTGGGTTTTTGCTGGACTGTTTAAGTCCCCCGTGTTTTGGGCATTTGTTTTGGTAGGCGTCTGTTCACCATTGTGGTGCATTAAAAGTAAGCGCTATCCAGAACTCTCTGCTTCCTGCGCCTGACTTCTTCCCCACTACACCCCGGGCGTAAGCTTCTGTTCTGTGGGAATCGTGGCCACTTCAGTTTTATTTAGTTCTCAGCTCTTTATCATTGTCACCCATTTACAGTGCCTTGCAAAAGTATTCGGCCCCCTTGAACTTTGCGACCTTTTGCCACATTTCAGGCTTCAAACATAAAGATATAAAACTGTATTTTTTTGTGAAGAATTAACAACTTGTGGGACACAATCATGAAGTGGAACAACATTTATTGGATATTTCAAACTTTTTTAACAAATCAAAAACTGAAAAATTGGGTGTGCAAAATTATTCAGCCCCCTTAAGTTAATACTTTGTAGCGCCACCTTTTGCTGCGATTACAGCTGTAAGTCGCTTGGGGTATGTCTATCAGTTTTGCACATCGAGAGACTGAAATTTTTTCCCATTCCTCCTTGCAAAACAGCTCGAGCTCAGTGAGGTTGGATGGAGAGCATTTGTGAACAGCAGTTTTCAGTTCTTTCCACAGATTCTCGATTGGGTTCAGGTCTGGACTTTGACTTGGCCATTCTAACACCTGGATATGTTTATTTTTGAACCATTCCATTGTAGATTTTGCTTTATGTTTTGGATCATTGTCTTGTTGGAAAATCTCCGTCCCAGTCTCAGGTCTTTTGCAGACTCCATCAGGTTTTCTTCCAGAATGGTCCTGTATTTGGCTCCATCCATATTCCCATCAATTTTAACCATCTTCCCTGTCCCTGCTGAAGAAAAGCAGGCCCACCTCTGGACAGGAACATCTGGAGAGAGTTTGCTGCACTGAAAGTAAAGGGGCTGAATAATTTTGCACGCCCAATTTTTCAGTTTTGATTTGTTAAAAAAGTTTGAAATATCCAATAAATGTCGTTCCACTTCATGATTGTGTCCCACTTGTTTTATATCTTTATGTTTGAAGCCTGAAATGTGGCAAAGGTCACAAAGTTCAAGGGGGCCGAATACTTTCGCAAGGCACTGTATAAACTTTATAATCAACACATGTAGAACCCCAGGACTTAGTGAGGGGCGTTCAAAACTCTCAGCTTTTAGGGACTGTTATTTAACAAACAGTGCGCAACCATAACTGGTCAGGCTACTGACTGACTTTATGGTCCTTCCCAGAGGCCAGCGCTTGGTGTCTTTGTTGAGGGAGACCGAATAATACAAACACCTTGACATTATGTAGCACAGGTTCCATAAGCACGCATTAGTTTATGTTCCCTGTGAAAATGCAGGCGTTTGTTTTTGTATGAGTTGTGCTGTGGGTTTCTGGGTTGGACTGGTCCAAACAGCGTGGTGTAGGTACAAGTACTGGGTGGAGCACAGAAAGCTGTTGTGAACAACTGGGTTTGAACCACTAGACTGTGTTAGCCCGCTACGGTAAAGCCTTTAGCTGGGACACTCACAGCTTCAGAACAACAACTAATCGACCCCTCCTCAAAATCACCAGGCTACAGCAGCCAGCCAGTAACAGAGAGAGGAGATAGAGCAGAGTGTACTGGGTGATTCATGAGGTCCGCATGGACTCAGATAATGTTGTAGTGTCAGTTTCACCAAACCATCTCTTGTTTCAGTTTGAGACCATCAATAATGAAGAGCATTCACTGATCTATAACTCCCAAAATCAGGTCTCTTTCTCTTTCTCACACACACACACACACACACACACACACACACACACACACACACACACACACACACACACACACACACACACACACACACACACACCTGTGTGTGTGTAAGGTGAGCTGCTCCCAGTGAAATCCAAAGCGAGTCCCTGAGCACTAAGGTGTCGTTTAGGCAACAGCTCAAGTACTGTTTGTGCCCTGATTGTGTGTGTCCTTGTTCTCTGACTGATAGATCAAATTACACATATGAATTATTAATCTCATTGCATCTTAGTATTTTGTGGTAAAGAGACTAATAAATTCTATTGAAGCGGCATAATAGGCGTACAGTGCATTCGGAAAGTACTTAGAACTCTTGACGTTTTACACATTTTGTCACGTTACAGCCTTATTCTAAAATATATATATATTTAAATCCCTCATTAATCTACACACAATAAAAGTATTAAAAATATGAAACAGAATGAAACAGAAATATCACATTTACATACAGTTGAACTAGGAAATGTACATACACCTTAGCCAAATACATTTATACTCAGTATTTCACAATTCCTGACATTTAATCCTCGTAAAGAATTCCCTGTCTTAGGTCAGTTAGGATCACCACTTTATTTAAAGAATGTGAAATGTCAGAATAATAGTTGAGAATGATTTATTTCAGCTTTTATTTCTTTCATCACATTCCCAGTGGGTCAGAAGTTTACATACACTCAATTAGTATTTGGTAGCATTGACTTTAAATTGTTTAACTTGGGTCAAATGTTTCGGGTAGCCTTCCACACGCTTCCCACGATAAATTGGGTAAATGTTGTCCCATTCCTCCTGACAGAGCTGGTGTAAAGCCCCCTTGCTCGCACATGCTTTTTCAGTTCTTTCCACACATTTTCTATGGGATTGAGGTCGGGGCTTTGTGATGGCCACTCCAATACCTTGACTTTGTTGTCCTTAAGCCATTTTGACACAACTTTGGAAGTATGCTTGGAGTCATTGTCCATTTGGAAGACACATTTGCGACCAAGCTTTAACTTCCTGACTGATGTCTTGAGGTGTTGCTTCAATGTATCCACATAATTTTCTTTCCTCATGATGCCATCTATTTTGTGAGAAATTTGTGGAGTGGTTGAAAAATTAGTTTTAATGACTCCAACCTAAGTGTATGTAAACTTCTGACTTCAACTGTACGTAAATAAGGTGTTTCTGTTTTTCAATTTTTATAAATCTGCAAACATTTCTAAAAACCTGTTTTTGCTTGATCACATGGGGTAGTGTGTGTAGATTGATGAAGGAAAAATAATTTAATACATTTTTTAATAAGGCTGTAACGTTTCAAAATGTGGAAAAAGTCAAGAGGTCTGAATAGTTTCCGAAGGCACTGTAAATGCACCTCTTCAGGGATAATTGGAGGAGCCAGTGGGCCGAGTACTCATCAATATTAATATCAGGACTCAAGGACAGGAGAGGGCAGGAGGAGAGGAGGATTTATGATCTGTGTGTACAGGTGCGTGTGTGTGATTCATAATTATCATGTGTGTGACAACGACAGTCTCATCTGAGCACGATCCTTCTCCCCTCTAATCTTCTAATCTGCAGCCGGAGTCATAAACGTTTGACCAGGCACAAAACACACACACACAAAATGACAGACAGACAGACAGACACGCATGGTGATTGATTTTGAAGGACATGTAGGGGCAGAGCTAATCAATATCTCCTATCAATATGTTTTACCAAACATCAGTCACTTGAACTGCATTAAGTTTATGCTGATCACATATTTATAATTATCATGTGAGCTTGATGTTAATCATCATTCATCTAATATGTATAAACAGTTTGTGTATGTGTAGTTCAGTGTGACTGCTCTTACTGAAGATAACTGTTAAGACCTGATACTAACATTAACTGTACTAAGTGGATATGTGTGTGTGTGTGTGTGTGGTGTGTGTGTGTGTGTGTGTTAACCTGGTGATCTCATACATGAGGTGACTCATCACCTGATGTCACTCCCTTACGGGAATATGGTGCTGCTGCTGCTGCTTCATCCCCACAATCCTCTTTCTCTCTCGTTCTCTCTCTCCATTCCTCCCTCTCTACTGCCTCAACCTCTTCTCTCTCTCTCCTCCTCCCCATTCTCCTCCGGCTTAATACTCTTTCCCTCTACATCCTTCCTTTCTCTCTTCATCCCCCAACCTTTCTTCATCATCAATCTCTAACCCAGTCCACTGCTACTGGTACTGATGATAATACTACTCCTGCCCCCCCCCCCCCCCCTCCCATACCTCATTCCCCTCAGCCCCTATTCTGCGGTTGCATTTTTCCTGTCTACACAAAATTGGGCGTAGTCGTACTCACCCTCCCTTCTCCGTCCATCTCTCCCCTCATCCATCTGAGAGTGTGAGAGTGCAGAGGGAGAGAGAGAGCTGTGGTGTATATTAATTAAGTAAATGGACTACAGGCTCTGATGGCAAAGACAAATGCCAGACGGATCGTTCTCTGGGTTCGACAGCTCTGGTCTGCAGCTGATTTATCATGGTGTTAATTTAATTAATGAATTCAAACTTGTTCAGTTTGTTTTTCAGTTTGTTACCAGTGTCACATAAAAGACAAGTACTAACCAATGTGTTCAATTTCCAAGGTATGCTGCTTGGAGCTGGTCTATTGACTTCACTGACTGAATTGTGATCTTTTCATCAGTGTTGGGCAGGGAACAATAAGCACAGTAAGGGCAGGCAGACAGGCAGAGACATGCAGACAGGCTGGCAGATGGGTGGGCACCTTAAAATCGAGAGACCTGTTATACAGAACTAGTTAACATTTACATTACATTTAAGTCATTTAGCAGACGCTCTTATCCAGAGCGACTTACAAATTGGAAAAGACATTATTGTTTCTAGAGAAATCTGAGATTCACATTCCAAGACCATGGCATCCCCACCCACCACACATGCCAACGTGGACTGAACCAACCACTAAACACCAACCTGCCCAGCCCTGGCACGACTAAGTCTCTCTCTCACGCCCACTCACAGTGAGGTCTGTCTGAACAAGGCTGGCTGCAGGGTGCCCTACCCTTCTCTGAGTTCCAAGCAGTGGAGGAAAAAGTACCCGATTTGTCTTACTTGAGTAAAAGTAAAGATACCTTCATAGAAAATGACTCAAGTAAAATAATACTTGAGTAAAAGTCTAAAAGTATTTAGTTTAAAATATACTTAAGCATCAAAAGTAATTGTAATTGCTCAAGTATATTTAAGTACTGAAGGAAAAGTATAAATGATTTCAAATGTCTTATATTAAGCAAATCAGACGGCGCCATTTTCTTTTTTATTTACGGATAGCCAGGGGCACACTCCAACACTCAGACTTTTAGAAAAGAAGCATGTATGTTTAGGGAGTCCGCCAGATCAGAGGCAGTAGGGATGATCAGGGATGTTCTTTTGATTAGTGCATTAAATGGACCATGTACTGTCCTGGTAATCATTTAAAATGTAATGAGTACTTTTGGATGTCAAGGAAAATGTTTGGAGTAAAAAGTACATCATTTTATTTTAGGAATGTAGTGAAGTAAAAGTATATAAATAGTAAAAAAAGATGAACACAGCAAAAAATAAAACGTCCTCTCACTGTCAACTGTGTTTATTTTAGGCAAACTTAACATGTGTACATATTTGTATGAACATAACAAGATTCAACAACTGAGACATGATCTGAACAAGTTCCACAGACATGTGACTAACAGAAATGGAATAATGTGTCCCTGTACAAAGGGGGGTCAAAATCAAAAGTAACAGTCAGTATCTGGTGTGGCCACCAGCTGCATTAAGTACTGCAGTGCATCTCCTCCTCATGGACTGCACCAGATTTGCCAGTTCTTGCTGTGAGATGTTACCCCACTCTTCCACCAAGGCACCTGCAAGTTCCCGGAAATTTCTGGGGGGAATGGCCCTAGCCCTCATCCTCTGATCCAACAGGTCCCAGACGTGCTCAATGGGATTGAGATCTGGGCTCTTCGCTGGCCATGGCAGAACACTGACATACTTGTCTTGCAGGTAATCACGCACAAAACGAGCAGTATGGCTGGTGCCATTGTCATGCTGGAGGGTCATGTCAGGATGAGCCTGCAGTAAGGGTACCACATGAGGGAGGAGGATGTCTTCCCTGTAACGCACAGCATTGAGATTGCCTGCAATGACAACAACCTCAGTCCGATGATACTGTGACACACCGCCCCAGAACATGACGAACCCTCTACCTCCTATTCGATCATCAGCCCAGCCAGGCAATTTATAAACTTGATCTTCACTATAAAAAGCATCTAGATATTATCTCACATTTCTTTAGACTACCATTTAGTTTTCAACAGCAGAGATTTTTATAAACCTTGCTGTCTGTCAATCCGACATTTGCAACATTGATTCACTATTCAAATTTGATCTCCAGCTGTCCCATAGTAATGAACGTGCCGGGAGTTGGGACAAGACAAAGGCAGGCAGTGTTTCTCTGCCAGTCAAAATTATGAATCAGCAGGCATCATTTTTATGGACATATACAAATAAATGTAAATAGAAAAAAGGTCAAATGAAACTAAGTGCAGTTAGTTTGCAGTCTTTCCAGCTACAGTTTGAAATGATTGTGTTAGCTGTGTTGTTTGCTAGCTCCTCTGAACAACAGGTGTCCTGACGAGTGAGCACATTTTCTATGCCAGGTGAAATCACGCCTCATTAGCTCATTGTTATGAATGTATCCAAATAAGTGTAACTCGAAAACAGCTTAAACAAATGCTATTTAAATGTCTGATAGCCTTAAGATAGAAGCTGTTTTTCAGTCTCTCGGTCCCTGCTTTGATGCACCTGTACTGACCTCGCCTTCTGGATGATAGTGGGGTGAACCAGAGTGGAGTGCAGGTAGTTTTCCCCCGGTGATACGTTGTGCAGACCTCACTACCCTCTGGAGAGCCTTGTGGTTGTGGGCGGAGCAGTTGCCGTACCAGGCAGTGATGCATCCTGTCGGGCTGTTGCGCCTTCTTCATCACGCTGTCTGTGTGGGTGGACCATTTCAGTTTGTCCATGATGTGTACGCCAAGGAACTTTCCACCTCCTCCACTGCTGTCCAGTCGATGTGGATAGGGGGGTTTCCTGAAGTTCACGGTCATCTCCTTTGTTTTGTTGACGTTGAGTGTGAGGTTATTTTCTTGACACCACACTCCGAGGGCCCTCACCTCCTCCCTGTAGGCTGTTTCATCGTTGTTGGTAATCAAGCCTTCCACTGTAGTGTCGTCCTCAAATTTGATGATTGAGTTGGAGGCATGCATGGCCAAGCAGTCATGGGTGAACAAGGAATACAGGAGAGGGCTGAGAACGCACCCTTGTGGGGCCCCAGTGTTGAGGATCAGCGGGGTGGAGATGTTGTTACCAACCCGTACCACCTGGGGGCGGCCCGTTAGAAAGTCCAGGACCCAGTTGCATAGGGCGGGGTCGAGACTTAGGGTCTCGAGCTTAATAACGATTTTGGGAGGGTACTCTGGTGTTAAATGCTGAGCTGTAATCGATGAACAGCATTCTTACCTAGGTATTCCTCTTGTCCAGATGGGTTAGGGCAGTGTGCAGTGTGATTGCGATTGCATCGTCTGTGGACTTATTGGGGCGGTAAGCAAATTGGAGTGCATCTAGGGTGTCAGGTAGGGTGGAGGTGATATGGTCCTTGACTAGTCTCTCAAAGCACTTCATGATGACGGAAGTGAGTGCTACGGGGCGATAGTTGTTTAGCTCAGTTACCTTAGCTTTCTTGGGAACAGGAACAATGGTGGTCCTCTTGAAGCATGTGGGAACAGCAGACCGGGATAGGGATTGATTGAATATGTCCGTAAACACACCAGCCAGCTGATCTGCGCATGCGCTGAGGACTCGGCTAGGGATGCCCTCTGGGCCGGCAGCCTTGCGAGGGTTAGCACGTTTAAATGTTTACTCACGTTGGTTGCGGTTAAGGAAAGCCCGCAGGTTTTGGTAGCGGGCCATTCAGTGGCACTGTATTGTCAAAGCGAGCAAAGAAGTTGTTTAGTTTGTCTGGGAGCAAGACGTCGGTGTCCGCGACGGGGCTGGTTTTCTTTTTGTAATCCGTGATTGACTGTAGACCCTGCCTCATACGTCTCGTGTCTGAGCCGTTCAATTGCGACTTCACTTTGTCTCTATACTGACGCTTAGCTTGTTTGATTGCCTTGCGAAGGGAATAGCTACACTGTTTGTCATCGGTCATGTTTCCGGTCGCCTTGCCATGATTAAAAGCAGTGGTAAGCGCTTTCAGTTTTGCGCGAATGCTGCCATCAATCCACGGTTTCTGGTTGGGGGAGGTTTTAATAGTCACCGTGGGTACAACATCACCGATGCACTTGCTAATAAACTTGCTCACCGAATCAGCTTATACATCAATGTTGTTGTCTGAGGCTATCCGAAACATATCCCAGTCCACGTGATCGAAGTAATCTTGAAGTGTGGAATCAGATTGGTCGGACCAGTGCTGAACAGACCTGAGCACGGGCGTTTCCTGTTTTAGTTTCTGTCTATAGGCTGGGAGCAACAAAATGGAGTAATGTCTGGGAGCAATAATACTGTGTGCCAACATTACTTTTCTCAGGCCTGGCAGAGAACCCATATTTCTGTAAAATGTATTTTATTTCAATGAAACTATTCCTGGATACATCCCTCAGCAGTTTTTTTATTTTATTTTTTATTTATTTAACTAGGCATGTCAGTTAAGAACAAATTCTTATTTTCAATGACTGCCTAGGAACATTGGGTTAACAGCCTGTTCAGGAGCAGAACAACAGATTTGTACCTTGTCAGTTCTGGGATTTGAACTTGCAACCTTTCAGTTATTAGACCAACACTCTAACCACTAGGCTACCCTGCCGCCCCAAGTTTAATTTCTGTCTGCAGCTCAGTTCAGAAAGATGACTGTATCTTTGATGTGTCTGGGTGGTTTAATACATAATCCTCAGCATAATTATTTACAAGACCATGCTTAAAGAGATGTTTGATGTGTTATTGTTATCCATCTACCAATCACTCCCCTTCTTTATGAGGCTTTCGAAAAGCTCCCTGGTCTTTGTTGTTAATCTGTTTCCTAAAATTCAGTTCTTGACTGAGAGACCTTAAATATGTTGTATGTAAGGGGGACAGAGGAATACTTATGCAACAACTTTATTTTAGTTATTACATTTTGATTAATCTTACTTCGACACTACAGAGTATTTTATGTAGATCGTTGACCTAAAAATTACAATGAAATCCATTTGAATCCCTTTTTGTAACGCAATAAAATTTGAAGAAATCCAAGGGGTCTAAATCCTATTCAGACGCCTTGATCTTTTCCACATTTTGTTACGTTACAGCCTTATTCTAACATGAATTAAATTAAACGTTTTCCTCCTCAATCTACACACAATATCCCATAATGACCAAGTGAAAACAGGTTTTAAGAAATTCCTTATTTACATAAGTATTCAGTACCTTTGCTATGAAAATGTCTGTAGCATTGAAGGTCCCCACAGTGGCATCCATCAATCTTAGATGGAAGAAGTTTGGAACCACCCAGACTCTTCCTGGAGCTGGCTGCACGGCCAAAATGAGCAAATGGGGGAGAAGGGGAAGTGACCAAGAACCCAATGGTCATTCTGACTGAGCTCCAGAGTTCCTCTATGGAGATGGGAGAACCTTCCAGTAGGACAACCATCTCTGCAGCACTCCACCAATCAGGCCTTTATGTTAGAGTGGCCAGACGGAAGCCACTCCTCAGTGAAAGGCACATGACAGCCCGCTTGGAGTTTGCCAAAAGGCACCTAAAGAACTCTCAGACAATGAGAAACAAGATCCTCTGGTCTGAATGCCAAGCGTCACGTCTGAAGGAAACCTGGCACCATCCCTAAAGTAAAGCATGGTGGTGGCACCATCATCCTGTGGAGATCTTTACAGCTGCAGGGACTGGGAGACTAGTCAAGATTGAGGGAAAGATGAATGGAGCAAAGTACAGAGAGATCCTTGATGAAAACCTGCTCCAGATCTCAGACTGGGGGCAAAGGTTCACCTTCCAACAGGACAATGACCCTAAGCACACAGCCAAGACAATGCAGGAGTGGCTTCAGGACAAGTCTCTGAAAGTCCTTGAGTGGCCCAGCCAGAGCCCAGACTTGAACCCGATTGAACATCTCTAGAGAGACCTCAAAGTAGCTGTGCAGCGACGCTCCCCATCCAACCTGACAGAGCTTGAGAGGATCTGCAGAGAAGAACGGGAGAAACTCCCCAAATACAGGTGTGCCAAGCTTGTAGCGCCAGACACAAGAAGGCTCAAGGCTGTAATCACTGCCAATGGTGCTTCAACAAAGTACTGAGTAAAGGGTCTGAATACTTATGTAAATGTGACATTTCATTTTTGAAATTCTTAATACATTTGCAAAAATGTCTAAAAACCTGGTTTTGCTTTGTCATTATGGGTTATTGTGTGTAGACAGATGAGGGGGGAAAAAACGATTTCATTCATTTTAGAATAAGCCTGTAACATAACAAAATTTGGAAAGAGTCAAGGGGTCTGAATACTTTCCGAATGCACTGTGTGTTAATGTTCGAAAGTGGAACACAGGGGGGACTTTTGTATACTACAGGTGTTGAGGGCTGCGGTAGCAGTTGAGGGCTGTGGGGGCGTGTGTGAGTGTGTGAGTGTGAGAGAGTGTGAGTGTGTGAGTGAGTGTGAGAGAGTGTGTGTACGTGTGTGTGTGTGTGTGTTCTATGTGCTTGTAAGTGTGAACACGCAAGCTATATGACTCTAGAGGCCCCAGAAGCAGTTTTAACTTCCTGCATTGTTTTTTTTGGTTATGGAACAGAACCTCAAATGCTGTAAGAAGCTAGCTGCCAAGCTCCACTAAACACACACACACACACACATACACATACACACATTTGTTTTGCTATCCTTGTGGGACCAAATAAATAACAATCAAAATCCGATTTTCCCTAACCCCTAAACCGAACCCTTAACCCCAAACCCCTAACTCCTAATCCTCAATCTAACCTTAATTCTAACCCTGACCCTAATTGTAACCATAACCCCTAAGCTCTAAAATAGTATTTTTCCTTGTGGGGACCCATGAAATGTCCCCACTTACCGATGGAATTGTTTCTTGTATCACTATCCTTGTGAGGAATTATGGTCCACACGCACCAGTACATTTCCATGTCAGTGTTAGGGCTCCAGAGGCTCTGAAGGTTTAGTCCTCCACCTTCCCAGAGTTCCCTGTTCCCTTTAGCTTCTCCATTCCAGTGTATGGTCATCTGGTGACTATCTCTCCTCCTGCCTGTGATTGGGCATTGTGTGGCCCATGAAGGGCTCAGAGAGGCTCAGAGATTACCCTTAGTGACGCAGGCCACCCTTAACATGAGAGTCTAAGCCCTGTCTAAGCCAGGGTCGGGGGTGGGGGGGTAAACTACTAAACTATATGGAATTACTGACTTACTGCTATTAGACCATAGAAACGCATTAAATAACATATTCTTACATTGCAAAACAGATAGTCAAAAAGTAAATCAAAATTAAGTATGTTTTGAGAGATATAAGAAAGGTCAGGAAATTCTTTTTGTATTTTTTTTTACACATATTTAACCCCTTTTTTGGGGTACTAAAGTACTTCCATATTCTAACCACTTGACTTTTTCCAGCTTTTGTTACGTTATTCTACAATGGATGACATTTTTTTAATCATCAATCTTCACACAATACCCCTGGAACGTGGTGAGTGACTGGTTGCCGGGAAGTCAGGTGCAGCAGAGCAGAGATGGGTGATAACAGGAGAACTTTAATAAACACCCTGGCCCAAAGGTACAGGCGAGGCAGCACAAAGCACAACCACGGTAACATGAACCGGATAAACAAAACAAACAAATGTAGGTTTGAAACAAACCTAGCGCAAGCCAGCCTGTAGCATAACACCCTACACAAAGAACAATTCCACACATAGACATGGGGGAAACAGAGGGTAATATACATTTAGTCTGATGAGGGAATGTGAACCAGGTGTGTGGGAAAACAAGACAAAACAAATGGAAAATGAAAGGTGGAGCGGCGATGGCTAGAGGACCGGTGATGTCTACCGCCGAACGCCGCCCAAACAAAGAGAGAGACCGACTTTGGCGGATGTCGTGACAACCCCATAATGCGAAAACAGGTTATTAGACATTTTTGCAAATCTATTACAAATAAAAACCAGAAATACCTTATTTACAGAAGTATTCAGACCCTTTGAGACTCGAAATTCATCCCGTTTCCATTGATCATCCTTGAGATGTTTGCAAAACTTGATTGGAATCCACCTGTGGTAAATTCAATTGATTGGACATGATTTGGAAAGGCACACAAATAAAATCCTCAAATCTAATTATATTTGTCACATGCTCCTTCTAGAACAGGTGTAGACCTGACCTTGACATGCTTACTTACAAGCCCTTAACCAACAATGCAGTTCAAGAAATAAAGTTAAGAAAATATTTACTAAATAAAATAGACTTGGCACTCTGATACCGCTTGCCATGTGGTAGCATAGAGAACAGTCTATGACTTGGGTGACTGTAGTCTTTGACAATTTTTTGGGGCCTTCCTCTGACAATGCCTTGTATATAGGTCCTGGATGTCAGGAAGCTTGGCCCCAGTGAAGTACTGGGCCGTACGCAGTACCCTCTATAGCGCCTTACGGTCAGATGCCGGGCAACTGCCATACCAGGCATTGATGCAACCAGTCAGGATGCTCTCGATGGTGCAGCTGTAGAATTTTTTGAGGACCTGGGTCTCCTGAAGGTGAAAGGTGTTGTTGTGCCCTCTTCACAACTGTCTTGGTGTGTTTGGACCATGATAGTTCATTGGCAATGTTGACACCAGGGAACACGTGTTTAGCAGATGTTATTGCGGGTGTAGCGAAATGCTTGTGCTTCTAGCTCCAACAGTGCAGTAATATCTAACAAGTAATATCTAACAGTTTCACAGGATTTACCCAAAATACACTTAAATCTAAGTAAGGAATGGATTAAGAATAATTATACATATACACTACTGTTCAAATTGGGGTTTCACTTAGAAATGTCCTTGTTTTTGAAAGAAAAGCAATTTTTTTGTCCATTAAAATAACATAAAATTGATCAGAAATACAGTTAATGTTGTAAATGACTATTGTAGCTTGAAACAGCAACCATCACTCCTGTGTTCCAATGGCACGTTGTGTTAGCTAATCCACGTTTATCATTTTAAAAGGCTAATTGATCATTAGAAAAAAACTTTTGCAGTTATGTTAGCACAGCTGAAAACTGTTGTGCTAATTAAAGGAGCAATAACACTGTCCTTCTTTAGACTAGTTGAGTATCTGGACCATCAGCATTTGTGGGTTCAATTACAGTCTCAAAATGTCAGAAACATTTATCTTTCTTCTGAAACTCATCGTTCTATTCTTGTTCTGAGAATTGAAGGCTATTGCATGCGAGAAATTGCCAAGAAACTGAAGATCTCGTACAACGCTGTGTACTACTCCCTTCACAGAACAGCACAAACTGTCTCTAATCAGAATAGAAAGAGGAGTGGGAGGCCCCGGTCCACAACGGAGCAAGAGGACAAGTACATTAGAGTGTCTAGTTTGAGAAACAGACGCCTCACAAGTCCTCAACTGACACCAGTCTCAACAGTGAAAAGGCGACTCCTTCTCGGCAGAGTTCCTCTTGGATTAGCTAACACAACGTGCCATTGGAGCACAGGAGTGATGGTTGCTGATGATGGGCGTCTGTAATATGTAGATATTCCATTAAAAATGTGCCATGTCCAGCTACACTAGTCATTTACAGCATTAACAATGTCTACACTGTATTTCTGATCAATTTGATGTTATCTTATTTTACTGGTACCACACTCCTAGAGCCCTCACCTCCTCCCTGTAGGCGGTCTCATCGTTATTAGTAATCAAGCCTACTGCTGTTGTGTAGTCTGAAAACTTGATGATTGAGTCGGAGGCGTGCTTGGCCACACAGTCATGGGTAAACAGGGAGTACGGGAGGGGATTGAGCACACACCCTTGTGGAGCCCCTGTGTTTAGGATCAGCAAAGAGGTGTTGTTTCCTACCTTCACCACCTGGGGGTGACCTGTCAGGAAGTCCAGGTCCCAGTTGTACAGGGCGGGGTTCAGACACAGGGCCTCGAGCTTGATGATGAGCTTGGAGGGTACTATGGTGTTGAATGCTGAGCTATAGTAAATTAACAGTATTCTTACATAGGTATGCCTCTTGTCCATATGGCACAGGGCAGTGTGCAGTGTGGTGGCGATTGCATCATTTTGTAGATCTATTGGAGCGGTAAGCAAATTGAAGAGGGTCTAGGGTGGCAGGTAACATGGAGGTGATATGATCCTTGACTAGTCTTTCAAAGCAGTTCAATTTCCTTCGTTTTTTTAGGTACAGGGACAACGGTGGCCATCTTGAAGCATGTGGAGACAACAGACTGGGATAGGGAGAGATTTAATATATCTGTGAACACACCAGCCAGCCGGTCTGCACATGCTCTGAGGACGCGGCTAGGGATACCATCTGGGCTGGCAGCCTTGCGAGGGTTTACACGCTTTAATGTCTTACTCGTGTCGGCTATGGAGAAGGAGAGCCCACAGTCCTTGGTAGCGGTCTGCGTCAGTGGCACTGTATTCTCCTCAAAGTGAGCGAAGAATGTGTTCAGCCTGTCCGGAAGCAAGACGTCGGTGTCCGCAACTTGGCTGATTTCCCTTTTATAATACCTGATTGTCTGTAGACCCTGTCACATACGTCTCGTATAGACCGCTGTGGCTGTTTTTGACTAAAATTGTCTTGGGAGATAGTACGGTCGGCATTTAATTGTGAGATATTCTAGGTCGGGTGAACAGAAGGACTTGTGTTCCTGTATGTTATCACAGTTCCACTATAAGTCCTTAATCATAAAACATATACCTCTATTCTTCTGCTTCCGGGAGAGATGTTTGTTCCTGTTGGCGCAATGAACTGAGAACCCAACTGGCTTTACAGAGTCAAACAGTATATCTCGAAAGAGCCATGTTTCCGTGAAGCAGAGTATGTTACAATCCCTGGTGTCCCTCTGAAAAGCAACTCTCGCCTTGAGCTCATCAATTTTATTATCCAGAGAATGGACATTAGTGAGTAAAATACTCGGGAGAGGTGGGTGTTTTGCACGCTTCATGAGTCAGACCAGAAGACCGCCTCGAGTTCCTCTCCTTTGCCGGTATTGTTTTGGGTTGGCCTCTGGAATAAGTTTGATTGCTCTCGGGAGAGCAAACAAAGGATTCGCTCCAGGGAAGTCATAATCCTGGTCGTAATGCTGGAAGTTCTAATGAGTTACCGCCGCTTTAATATCTAATAGTTCTTCCCAGCTGTATGTAATGACACAAAACAATTCCTGAGCTAATAACGTAAAAAATAGTACATGAACAGCCAAAATAATAAAGGAGAGACAGGTTAAAAAAATGTTAAAAAGGTCAGAGATAGACTTGGCGATGATAGGGGCAGCAACCTTAAAGAAGAAAGGGTCTAAACCATCTGACCAGACGGTTTTCTGGGTTCAAGTTTCAGGAGCTCCTCTAGCACCTCGGACTCAGTGGCTGCCTGCAGGGAGAAACTTTGTAGCGGGGCAGGGGGACAAGAGGGAGAAGCATCAGAGGTAGTCGCATTAAGCATGTCCCAGTTTAGGTCACCTAGCAGGACAAATTCAGACTTGGTGTAAAGGGCCAGGAGAGAGCTTAGGGCAGGTAGGGTACAGGCCGGTGCTGATGGAGGACGATAGCACCCAGGGGTTCAGACTTGGTGGAGACAACCGAACACTGAAGGTGATCCTTGGTAAAGATTGCCACTCCTCCACCTTTGGAAGATCGAGCTTGCCTAAAAAGGTTATAACCAGAAAGGTTAACATCAGTATTCAAAACACTCTTCCTTAACCATGTTATGATGCACTGTCTGGTCCTACCCTCTTCTCTTGATGATGCACTGTCTGGTCCTACCCTCTTCTCTTGATGATACACTGTCCCGCCCTACCCTCTTCTCTTGATGATGCACTGTCTGGCCCTACCCTCTTCTCTTGATGATGCACTGTCAGGCCCTACCCTCTTCTCATGATGATGCACTGTCAAGCCCTACCTTCCTCTCTTGATGATGCACTGTCTGGCCCTACCCTCTTCTCTTAATGATACGCTGTCAGGCCGTACCCTCTTCTCTTGATGATGCACTGTCAGGTCCTACTCTCTTCTCTTGATGTGCCAGCTTCGCCATGCTGTGGTAAGTAGACGGCTACGAATAATACAGATAAGAACTCTCTTGGTAGATATTGTGGTCGACAGCTTATCATGAGGCACTCTCCCTCCGGCGAGCAATACCTCGAAACCTCTTTAATTTTAGACATCACGCACCAGCTGTTATTGACAAAAATACACACACCCCCACCCCTCATCTTACTAGAGGTAGCGTCTCTGTTCTGCCGGTGCATGGAAAATCCCGCTAGCTCTATATTGTCCGTTTCTTCGTTCAACCACGTCTCAGTGAAACATAAGATGTTACAGTTTTTAATGTCCCGTTGGTAGGGT
Source organism: Oncorhynchus masou masou (assembly GCF_036934945.1). NCBI lineage: Eukaryota > Metazoa > Chordata > Actinopteri > Salmoniformes > Salmonidae > Oncorhynchus > Oncorhynchus masou. The sequence continues at coordinate 47,986,410 of NC_088226.1, read as the reverse complement.
AATATTAATAATACGTCATCAATTTTATTTTGTAACGATTACACGTTAGCAAGGAGAATGGAAGGCATTGGGAGTTTACTAGCTCGCCTCAGGCTTCTTGCTCGTCCCCTTTTCCAGCATCTTTTCTTCACACAAAAGGCATGGATCTGGGCCTGTTCCAGTGAAAGCAGGATATCCTACTTGAAGGTAACTGTTGCCCCTAGTGTCCGGTTTCCATGGCATCTCCCGACATCCTCAGATATGGATGGACGTCGAATACTGACTTGTATCACGGGTGACCTGGCTGGGATTGAAACTCAGCCCATACAAATACTGGTTTTCCTCCATAGCCGCCAAGTTGCTCTCCACAATGCCACAGAGAGAAAGGACTGCCTCCACCAGCATAGATATCATACTACAATCACAATATTGTATATATATACAGCTCTGCCAAACAGAGTTTTACACACACACACCCTCTGCCCAAGATCTCACCACAGAACTAAATTAAACCACAATAAAAAGGCTATTCTTTTACACACATGCTAGTGAGACATATTGCCTAGTCCTGTCTTCCGTCCTAGGGAGGGGGAAGTTAGGAAAATACTGCCTGATCATGGTTTTATTTTAGACAGTCCAGTAGAAAGTGGAAGGCCACTTTCCTCATGGGTAAGCATGTGTGGTGGTTATAACATTTTATTGTGGTGTGTGTGTGTGTGTGTGTGTGTGTGTGTGTGTGTGTGTGTGTGTGTGTGTGTGTGTGTGTGTGTGTGTGTGTGTGTGTGTGTGTGTGTGTGTGTGTGTGTGTGTGTGTGTGTGTGTGCAGATCCAGGCTGAGTGGCCCAGTTTGCTTTCCTTACTGACTTTTATGATTCCTGCTCTGTGTTGTTTATAGGGATGCATTGTTCCACTGTGCTCCGCTGTGCGTGTGTATGTGTGTGCGTGCGTGCAGATCCAGGCTGAGTGGCCCAGTTTGCTTTCCTTACAGGCTTTTATGATTCCTGATCTGTGTTGTTCTTAGGGATGCATTGTTCCTGTGTGTGTGCGCGTGTTCAGAACATCATGTTCTTTTTTACATTTTGACAACCAAAAAGCTCTGTGTCCTGTTTCAGATGAGCCCTGTGGATTGTTCAACTCTATTGATAAGGAACTCTCACATATGTTTTGGTTGGTACAACATAACACTAAACTAGGAACTTCAGTGGATAGATCACAATAGAAACCTGTTTCATGTTTCAGAGCATAAGTTGGTTTCTTACAGCCGACACCCGAACCCCTGCCCCCTACACTTTGCACTGTGCACCCTTCCCTCTGCATCCTACACACAGGCTAACGAGGGAAAATCAAGCAACATGTTTTTTTTGTAATGAAAGCAGAGCTGTGCTAATACTAACATTGCTACACCCCATGTCAAAATACCTACACACACACTGCAAAATAACACACACACACACACACACACAAGCCTGGTGTCCAAATGTCCGAGCTCCACCGGTGTAATGCAGAGTTCTGCCCTCGCTGGAGTCGGCTGGAGTTTCCATATGATGTGATTAGAAAGCAATTAGCTGTGTGACGGCTCTGACCCAAGACAAACAGAGGCTTTATTAAAACATAACAAATTACCCCATTTAGACCTCAGGTATAAAAAAACACAGCCCAATGGTTTAGTAACCCCAATGTATCACATGGTACGATTATTTTAAAGAAACATAGGTTTTGGAGGCATAACAGAGCACAACAGAATTTGATCCTAATCGTAATGTATGGTAGTGCTTTACCAAAACTCTCAAACGCTATTTTGATTTATTGACCCTATTCACGGTATTTTGATTTATTGACCCTATTCACGGTATTTTGATTTATTGACCCTATTCACGGTATTTTGATTTATTGACCCTATTCACGGTATTTTGATTTATTGACCCTATTCACGGTATTTTGATTTATTGACCCTATTCACGGTATTTTGATTTATTGACCCTATTCACGGTATTTTGATTTATTGACCCTATTCACGGTATTTTGATTTATTGACCCTATTCACGGTATTTTGATTTATTGACCCTATTCACGGTATTTTGATTTATTGACCCTATTCACGGTATTTTGATTTATTGACCCTATTCACGGTATTTTGATTTATTGACCCTATTCACGGTATTTTGGTTTGGAATGAATGGCTCAGGCTGACATAGATGGATGTGTGTCTGGCTTATCAGAGTATAATAATAATGGTAATCCGCTTTAGAGCTGCTCTCTGTATCATTACTCACAGTACTACTAAGTGCTGGTCCTGCATATATGTGAGGAATTCAGTCTAGCTGGCTAATATACAGAGTACAGAATACTGTAAGTAATCTACACATGGACCTCTTCCTGGAAGTGTTTGAGTCTGGCTGAGCTGTAGGCCTACAATATGATGCAGGACTGTAAGTGTATACACAGGTAGCCTATACCTGCATTATATGGAGCCGACCAGAGACAGCATGGTTTGTGACGATATTGTACTGTGCTGTCACCTGAATAATGCTCTGGTGGTTGAGTTCTTACTCAAGGCTGCTATATCTTAGCTAGAGCAAAAATGAAAGCGTTTGAAAATATGACAAGAAATAGGACCATATACGTCACTCTAGTGACTGTACACAATAGACACAACAAAAATCCTAGCCAGGGTAATAAGCATTATGGTTTGACTGACAATGACCTCTATAACTACATAAGCCTATAATTCTGTGACGCACTTCATTGAGGAGAGGATTCTCCATCCACGCACAGCCACAAACCGCTGGGAATGGAAATTGACTTCACTATACTTGGTAGCCAAGCTAGCATAGCATAATGTTAGCGAGAGGCTAGCCAGCGCTACATAGGCTAAGGGTGTTTACTATTCAGGAGGGAAAGCTAAGTGCTAACAGCTAATCGTTAAGCTTTTGGGATATACTTTCAGTTTTGTGCTTTTTTTATGAGTTTTGACGCTTCTGTGAGGTATTTTCAGAGTGTTGGACAAGTTCCAAACGTAGTTAAAGTAATTTTTTTGATATTCCAAATCAAACTGGGAGAGAAAAGCCTGAGCTATTTGTTTATGTGAAGTATGGGTCTCTTCTTAGTTCCCGTACCCTATTACATTTTTACAATAATACAATTGTCGTTACACTTGTGGTTCCGATGAACGGAAAGCCCCATTGAAATCTTTACTAACATTGAAATCCAGAGACCTATTTCTGGCCCTCAGTGATGTCTGGCCCTCAGTGAGACCTGTCTGCTAATCTGCATTGGACAGAAACTTCCAGTAGCCACATGAAGAATGCATAATTAAAATATGAACTATCCCTGGACTATCCCCCTTCCCCTAATCCCCTCCTCTTCTCTTCCCTTCATTATTTATGCATTTGTCCATCGTCGTGAATTGCAAAACCACAGTTTCTCTCTTTGTGCACGGTTCAATGGACATTCTCTTTCTTTCTCTCCTCCCCCAGGCTTCCCGTTCTCTGCAGGGTTCCCTGGACATTTGCTTTCTGTTCTTCACCAAGGCTGCAGGTGGTTTGTTGAATAACAACAATAATAAGTTGTTAATGACATCACTTTCTCCCCCTCATGACTGATGCTGCTGTTTATCTTTTCCAGGTTTCAGAGGGCTTCTCTGGGTTGACTATACACACACACACAGACAGACACACAGACAGACAGACACACAGACAGACAGACACACAGACAGACAGACACACAGACACACAGACAGACAGACACACAGACACACAGACACACAGACAGACAGACAGACAGACAGACAGACAGACAGAGTCTTAACACAATCGTTAATCAATCACTGTGTGTGTGAGGCCAAGGCGAGAGCAGAGAAGCGATGGGACTTTGCCAAAAGCAGCAGTAGCAATGCATCAAAACCTCTGCTAACAATGTTCCGCAGTTGGCTAGTATTGTCCCTGTTATTCCAGTCTTGTTGCATATCAAGGAAACGTGTTTTCCCACTTATAGCAGGGAGTCATTTGGGGCCTGGAGGAGAATAGAGTGAGTAACATGTTAGTGTTTATGTAATGAGTGTATTATAACAGCGTGTGTGTGTTTTATGAAATTGTTATGTCACTCTGCTATTTAAATACATAGAGTAGAATACTTCAAAGCCAGTCTCAGAGTTTTCACTACCTCTGTTTATATGATCAGGTATTTATCATCGTTTTTACACAATCTATTTATTAGTTCAGTTTGATGCTCTGTTAACAGCCCATAAATATGTGAGTTAAATAAGCAGAGAGGATATTTGGTTGGCAGTTCCCATAGCAGACAGATCCTACAGCCCTTACAAGGCCTTCAAATGCCTGTTTCAAACTACAACCTCAGTGTGCTTTTCTAATAGTTATTGGCTTCTAGCTGACATCTAAAGGCGAATGTGAGGCAGGCATTTGTCTTTGACCTAGAAAACACACACACAGATGCTTGTGGATGCAATTATAGACATGCACGCACACACACTCACACGTTATGTTTTTTTTTATCCTCTTGGGGACCTAAAATGTATTTCCATTCAAAATCCTAATTTCCCTAACCCTAACCCTCTTACCTAACCCTCTTACTCTTACCATAATCCTAACCTTAACCCATAACCCAAACCCTAAACCTAACTCCTAACCCTATTTATAACCCTACCCCTAATTGTAACGCTAACCCTAAACCTAACCCCTAAGGTTAAAGTAGCCTTGTGGGAACTTTTGGGGATTTTAGGTCCCCACAAGGATAGAAGAAACAACCAACCAACCCCCCACCAACCCCCCACCACTCACACACAAACATACACACACAGAGATGGAGAAGGAATTATTAGATACTACTGCACTGTTGGAGCTAGGAACACAAGCATTTCGCTATACCCGCAATAACATCTGCTAAATATGTGTATGTGACCAATAAAATGTGACTTGATTTGAAGGCGAAGAGGTGAGTGAGTTTAGGGTGAGGAGGGGGAGACTAGATGGCATTGCACATTGCAGAGCTCTCCCTCTCAGCTCTCTGTGTGAACAGTGCCAAGGGAATGGGGTTGGCAAGGATCTCATGGTTCACAACACCTGTGTGTGTGTGTGTGTGTGTGTGTGTGTGTGTGTGTGTGTGTGTGTGTGTGTGTGTGTGTGTGTGTGTGTGTGTGTGTGTGTGTGTGTGTGTGTGTGTGTGTGTGTGTGTGTGTGTGTGTGTGTGTCTGCGTGTGTGTCTGCGTGTGTGTCTGCGTGTGTGTCTGCGTGTCTGCGTGCGTCTGCGTGTGTGTCTGCGTGTGTGTGCGTCTGCGTGTGTGTGTGTGAAGCTCAGAGGGAGAGCTGCCAATATAAAGATGGGAGCAGGATATACTGTACTGTCCTCACACTGTGAAATGCCATATTAAACAAACAGCAAACGCTGGGTAGCTGGCTCTGTGTGTGTGCGTGCCTGCTTGCATGTCTGTGCATTTCTATGTGTGAGGCCTGTAAAGCTAGGGCATAATGCATGAAGTTAGTTAGTTAAATATACAGTATATATTTATATGAACATTTAAATGGCCAGAGTCATACAAGGCCAACTCTCGCTGCCCGCTGATTTATAGATAACATCATGTCTCGTGTCTCCCTCCTTTCCTCCCTCCTCCTCTCTACCCCCTCATCTCTCCCCTCTCTTGTTGAAGGTCATTATTCAGAGGGGCAGCATGTGGGAGTTTCACTACAGAGCAGCTGGTCCAGCCTGACCCAACAGGTATGGTACACACACACACACACACACACACACACACACACACACACACACACACACACACACACACACACACACACACACACACACACACACTGTTGAGGAGAGCTGGCAAGCAAGAATTTCACTGTACCTTGCGCATGTGACCAATAAGCGTTTGATTTGACAGACACACACACACACTCTTTCTCTTTCCTTCCCCTCCACTGTGCTGTCTCAGATAGACCCAGACGTCAGGCGGTAGCGTCTAGAACCCATAAAGGACCAGACATAGAGGAATACTGTAGAGAGGGGAACAAACAAAACAGCTTTATTATGTATGTCTGAAGGCCATTGTTGTGTGAACCAGCCGCCATGCAGCGTGTCTCATACACTTCCACTGTTCTGATGGAGCACAATGGCGGAGTTTCCTCAGTGCTGGCTCTCCTTGGCCAGTGGCTAGAAGCAGTGATTTGTTTGTTTGGTGACTTTAGGTTCAAACGGATTAGTTATAATGGTGATACTATGTTTGGGAAACACTAATAGTATAGAAACTATTTAGCAATAGGAGGAAGCTGTGATAAGGAAGATAAGGCAAGACACATAGCGAGGGAGAGGTGGAGTGAGAGAGAAGGGAGGGAGGATTGAGTGGTTTAAGGGTGAAGTGGTGTGTGTGTTAAGGGTGAGGTTAAAGTAGTGTGTGAAGTAGTGTGTGAGATGTGCTAGTGTGTGCGTGCATGGTTGTTTGTAACAGCAGAGCTTTCAGCAGATGTAGGTCTGGAAGCAGGCCAGCAGGGCTCTCTGAGAAGGGGAGCCGGTATGATTTCATGACCAGCCAGTGTAAAAAGCCACCGTAATCTGTGACATTGTGTCTTAATATGACAACTATGAGTGTTTGTGTGTGTGTGTGCCATTCCCACTCTCCCATTTGTGCACTCATGACGAGCCTGATGCCCAGCCACATGACCCCATAGATGAAGTCAAGGTTCGGATCAGGGCTGAGGTTAGCTTGGCTCATTAGCTCCCCTACTCATAGTAGGCCTCTGTGTTAAGCACTAGTACATGTGCATGAATGCATTAGCACACATGCACTAAACTGGTCTGGTCTGGAGTGAAAGCCATTCATTTTTCACTGACCAGACTCGCCTCAGACAACTTTCTGACGAATCCCTCTTTCCCCCTCTCTGCAGTGAAAACATGTAAAGGGAGAGTGAGAGAACAAAGAGAGGAATCATTTTCAAGTTCAGCAGACACAAATACCCTCAGGCTGCAGTGATGAGAACCCCTCCACACAGAGAGATGAATGTCAGACAGCAAAGTGCTTTGTAGATCCGTTGGGTTTAATCTCCTGCATCTTCCGTCCCGTGTCCTTTTCTCTCACACAGAGCCCTGTCTGAGTTATACAGTATGTGAGGTGTGTTATGGTGTCTGAGGAAGATGAGGATCAAGCCAGTGATGTTTATGTTTGTGTCTGGCTCTCTCTCTCTCTCCCACTCACACCCACAAACAACCTCTTCTCCTCTCCTCTTTCCAAGTGTGGGGGGAATATCAACAGTGGTTATATGTACTGTATGAGGGAGTCTGAGCAGGTGAGAATCAAGTGTGTGTGTGGAGTTATTTCAACCCCTCCACTCCACCCTTCTCTCTCCCTCCATCCCTCTATCCCTCTTTCCCTCCTTCAACCTTATCCCTTCTTCCACTCATTCCTACTCTCCCTCCACCTTACCCCCTCCCCCATCCCTCTCTCTTTCCACCCCACCATCTCTATACACCTGCTAACCCTGGATCACCTCTCTACCATTGCACCTCTCCTGTGTTTGTCTTCCAGTCTGGGTCTGGTATGTCCGTCTGGTCTTCAGAGCGAGAGGAAAATACATCAGGTAGAGAGAGAGGAGCAGGAAACAATTGGGGAGGAGGGATAAAAAGCGCCTGTGAGACCGTTGTTTTCCATTGGAACACTCGGACCCAGACGTCTGCATAAGCTTTATCAGGAAGGACGCCCCGCCTCAGACACACACTGTGTGTGTGCTGTGTGTGTGTTGTGCGTGTGTGGTGCGCGTGTGTGCTGCGCTTGTGTGCTGCGTGTGTGTGCTCTTATTGAGTCTGAATTGATTCCAGACCACAGGTGTCGAGTGTCGGAGAGGAGCTCTGTTTCAAAAAGATCAGTTTCAGATAACTACCCTCAGCCCTTGACTACCTTCTCCCCTCTCCACCTTTCACCCCTTCTCTATCCCCCTCTCCACCCCCAGCCTTATCTAAACACATTAGCACCCTTTTAAAGTTACCCGCGGGTCATACCATGAGAAATACAATACCCCCCCTACACTGCCGCGGCACATGGGCACACACACACACTGACACAAGGACATGCTCTGAGGCCTACTAGACTGCGTGTGCACCCTCCTCTCATCTCATTTCTGCTCGGTGCGGGGACTATAGGAAACGGGGGGGTCAAGAGCTTCAAATTCCTCGGTGTCCACATCACTGAGGACGTAAAATGGTCCTCTCACACCAGCACAGCCGTGAAGAAGGCGCAACAGCATTTCTTCTCCCTCAGTAGGCTGAAGAGATTTTACAGATGCACCATCGACAGCATCTGGACTGGTTGCATCACCGCCAGGTATGGCAACAGCACCACCCTCAACCACAATCAGAGTCCATGCTCACTCACTGGTCTCTACCCACACCTTCTCACACAGATAGACTGACACTCCTGCTTACACACGCATACACACATACACACACACAAACACATCGACACACACTCACTTATTGAATCCACACACATACACCCACACTAACACACACTCATATATATATAAACACAACATGTAAATTGTTTGTCCCATGTTTCATGAGCTGAAATAAAAGATCCCAGAAATGTTCCATACGCACAAAAAGCGTATTTCTCTCAAATTTCGTGCACAAATTTGTTTACATCACTGTTAGTGAGCATTTCTCCTTGCCAAGATAATCCATCCATATCAAGAAGCTGTACTGGGCAGATGACAGAAAGAGTGTACGGCATTGTGTGGGCAAGAAGTTTGCTGATGTCAACGTTGTGAACAGAGTGCCCCATGGGGGTGGTGGGTTTATGGTATGGGCAGGCATAAGCTACAGACAATGAACATAATTGCATTTTATCGATGGCAATTTGAATGCACAGAGATACCGTGGCGAGATCCTGGCAAACCTCTCTTTCTATAATTTTATATTTGTGCTTGCAACCAATCCTATAGTTGTACAGCAAATCATCAACCTGTGTTGATTGACAGTTTGCTGGTCCAATCAGAGTGCCCAATGTGCATTTCAGTAGACAATCTGTTGCAGTGTTTTATGCAAGGCAGGCTACTGTCTCTGGCAGCGTGTAGTGTAGAGTAATTCACGTAGACTCTGTGCCCAAAATAAGAGACAAAACATTACAAAACCAGGCCAGATAAGTTCAAGTCATCAGTTTCAGGTCAAAGTTGAGTCCTGAGTCTTGAGGCTCCAAGTCAAGTTTCAAGTTATTTTTTTATCTATCAAGTCGAGTCTCCAAGTCATGTGACTCGAGTCCACAACTCTAATGATGGGTACTTGCCCTAATGAAATTAGTGATGTTCACCAGGCACATAAGTAGCTGCATGAGATGGACTACCTTGTCAAACCCGGAGTGACCCAGCATGGCGCGGAATGATGATGTCAGCTGAAACCCACACATCCAGTAAGGGCAGAGCCTGGGCTTTCCATGAAGGAGAGAGAGGTGGAGAAGTGATTCTTACAGGAAATAAGTCTTATGATGAGACATATTGATGCAAGAGTGGGGGTATCTTATCGGTAACTATCTGATTAGTTGGAAGTCAACACTAACTTTTCTAAGTGTCTGACAACTAAAATCTATAGATCTCAAAATCTCCCCCCACCCCTGTTGCTCATTAACCTATCAAACATGGGTTGAGGTTACTGTGAAGCAGATAGCCTGAAGGGGAAAGGTAAGAGTATGTACTGTCATTTAGTTCTAACCTTTCTGTTCACCCCTGCACCGGGTGCAATCCTCTGAATCCTCACATGAGACCCTTTCTCTTTTCAGCAGGCCTCTTCTGAGCGGAGGGATTCCCAGCTAGGACCACAGTGCTCAATCACGTCTCATGGCCACTCTTTCTCTCTCTTTCGCTCTGCTGGCTATCTGTTCCTACGTGTGGTTGTGATGTGAGCATATGTGAGTCAGTGAGAGGTTGAGAGCATTGTGGCACACTGTGTTGTTGTGGTTAGGTAACCTTTAGGGTCTCTGTGATGATAATATGTGTATGAAAAGACCCTCATGCCTTGCGTGGAACAACTGCACACACTTATGCAAGCAAGCATAGCTATGAAGTCATTATCTTGGAACTTTTGGTGCCACCATGCTGACATGGCAGTCATTTTAATTTCTACATCTCAAACCAAACAACTGAGACCAGCCCCACTGCTTTTAACAGAGCATTGTTCCAGGTACTTTGTGTTATTGTATCAGTGGGACTTCTGTATACTGAACACAAATATAAATGCAACATGCACCAATTTTACCGAGTTACAGTTCAAATAAGGAAATCAGTCAATTGAAATAAATTCATTTGGCCCGAATCTATGGATTTCACATGACTGGGCAGTGGTGCAGCCATGGGTGGACCTGGGAGGGCATAGACAACTCATTTGGGACCCTCAGTTTAATCAGCTGTTCGGCTGACAGTCCCGCAGATGAAGAAGCCAGATTTGGAGGTCCTGGATTGGCATGGTTACACGTGGTCTGTGGTTGCGAGGCCGGTTGGACGTACTGCCAAAATCTCTAAAACGACGTTGGAGGCGGCTTATGGTAGAGAAATAAACATTCAATTATCTAGCAAGGGCTCCGATGGACGTTCCTGCAGTCAGCATGCCAACTGCATCCTCCCTCAAGTTGAGACATCTGTGGCATTGTGTTGTGTGACAAAAATGTACATTTTAGAGTGGCCTTTCATTGGCCCCAGCACAAGGTGCACCTGTGTAAGGATCATGCTGTTTAATCACCTTCTTGATAAGCATCACATGTCAGGTAGATGGATTTTCTTGGCAAATAGGAAATGCTCACTAACAGGGATGTAAACAAATTTGTGCACAACATTATAGAGAAATAAGCTTTTTGGGAATATGGAACATTTCTGGGATCTTTAATTTCAGCGCATGAAACATGGGACCAACACTTTACATGTTGCGTTTATATTTTTGTTCAGTATTTTCTGTACAGTTTGGCCATTCTTGTGCAACAGTTATGAAAGACGTCAACCTATAGCTGGTTTTAATGTTCAAATGTCATAAGGGGAAGAGGTGTAAGACGTGTGGGTGTCAGGAGGTAGGGAACTCCGTGTCGGTAGAGACACGGCCAGTCTGTGACATGGCTGGGTGACAGGAAAGCCCTCGTTTAAGTGTGTGTGTTTCCAGTGTGTGTGGTGATTGTGTTCAGAGGCATAGAGGAGCGATCACAAAGTAAAGTGTTGGTGGTCGCAGTCCGTCGTCACGCCAACACAGTGCTCTTTCACAGAGCTTGACATTTACTCACTACACTCCTCTTTCCTGTTCTCTTTCTTTTCTGCTGTCTCTCGTTCTCTTCGTCTTTCTCTCTCTCTCTCTGTCTCTCTGGGGTGAAAGAGAAGAGGGGTCTGTTTCACACGTCTTGTGCTGCAGAGCACCACCCCCCCCCTACTCCCCCACAAGGGGGTTTCCACATGCTGCACTCTCACACCTACAGTACCAGTCAAAAGTGTGGACACACCTACTACTATTTTCTACATTGTAGCATAATAATGAAGACATCAAAACTTTGAAATAACACATATGGAATAATTTAGTAACCAAAAAAGTGTTAAACAAATCAAAATATATGTTATATTTGAGATTCTTCAAAGTAGCCACCCTTTGCCTTGATGACAGCTTTGCACACTTTTGGCATTCTCTCAACCAGCTTCATGCTTCCCCTGGAATGCATTTCAATTAACAGGTGTGCCTTGTTAAAAGTTAATTTGTGGAATTTCAAATCAAATTGTATACAACAGGTGTATTAGACCTTACAGTGAAATGCTTACTTCCAAGCCCCTAACCACCAATGCAGTTTTAAAAATACAGATAAGAATAAGAGATAAAATGAACAAGTAATTAAAGAGCAGCAGTGAAATAACAATAGCTAGACTATATACAGGGGGGTACCGAGTAGAGTTATTAAAGTGATTGTGCATAGATGACAACGGGAGAGTAGCAGTGGTGTAAAGAGGGGGTGGGGGCACTGCAAATAGTCTGGGTAGCCATTTGACTACAAGTTCAGGAGTCGTATGGCTTAAAAGCTGTTTAGAAGCCTCTTGGACCGAGATTTGGCACTCCAGTACCACTTGTCGTGCGGTAGCAGAGATGACTAGGGTGGCTGGAGTCTTTGACAATTTGTAGGGCCTTACTGTGATGCCTGGTATAGAGGTCCTGGATGGCAGGTAGCTTGGCCCCAGTGGTGTGCTGGGCCATTCGCACTACCCTCTGTAGTGCTTTGCGGTCGGAGTCAAAGCAGTTACCATGCCAGGCAGTGATGCAACCAGTCAGGATGCTCTCGAAGGTGCAGCAGTAGATCCTTTTGATGATCTGAGGACCCATGCCAAATCTATTCAGTCTCCTGAGGGGGAATAGGTTTTGTTGTGCCCACTTCATGACTGTCTTGGATCTTGTTAGTTTGTTGGTGATGTGGACACCAAGGAACTTGAAGCTCTCAACCTGCTCCACTGCAGCCCCGTCGATGAGAATAGGGGCGTGCTCTGTCCTTTTTTCCTGTAGTCCACAATCATCACCTTTGTCTTGATCACGTTGAGGGAGCGGTTGTTGTCCTGGCACCACACGGCCAGGTCTCCTCCCTATAGGCTGTCTTGTCATTGTCGGTGATCAGGCCTACCACTGTGTTCTGTCATCGGCAAATGTAATGATGGTGTTGGAGTCGTGCCTGGTCATGAACTCATGAGTGAACAGGGAGTACAGGAGGGAACTGAGCATGCACCCCTGACAGAACACTGTGTTGAGGATCAGTGTGGCGGATGTGATGTTGCCTACCCTTACTACCTGGGGGCGGCCCATCTCGAAGTCCAGGATCCATTTGCAGAGGGAGGTGTTTTGTCCCAGGGTCCTTAGCTTATTGATGAGCTATGAGGGCACTATGGTGTTGAACGCTGAGCTGTAGTCAATGAATAGCATTCTCCCATAGGTGTTCCTTTTGTCCAGGTGGGAAAGGGCAGTGTGGAGTGCAATGGAGATTGCATCATCTGTGGATCTGTTGGGGCGGTCGGTATGCAAATTGGAGTGGGTCTAGGGTTTCTTGGATGATGGTGTTGTCAGCCATGACCAACCTTTCAAAGCACTCCATGTCTACAGACGTGAGTGCTACGGGTCGGTAGTCATTTAGGCAGGTTACCTTAGTGTTCTTGGGCACAGAAACAATGGTGGTCTGCTTAAAACATGTTGGTATTACAAACTCGGACAGGGAGAAGTTGAAAATGTCAGTGAAGACACTTGATAGTTGGTCAGCGCATGCTCGCAGTTCACGTCCTAGTAATCCATTTGGCACTGTGGCCTTGTGAATGTTGACCTGTTTTAAGGTCAACGATTCGAAGGTCAACGATACGATTCGATCTTAGTTCTGTATTGACACTTTGCCTGTTTGATGGTTCTATTATGGGATTTCTTATAAGCTTCCGGGTTAGAGTCCCGCTCCTTGAAAGTAGCAGCTCTAGCCTTTAGCTCAGTGCGGATGCTGCCTGTAATCCATGGCTTCTGGTTGGGGTATGTACGTATGGTCACTGTGGGGATGACGTCATCGATGCACTTATTGATGAAGCCAAGGACTGTGTGGTGTACTCCTCAATGCCATCGGAGGAATCCCGGAACATATTCCAGTCTGTACTAGCAAAACAGTCATGTTGCTTAGCATCTGCTTCATCTGACCACTTTTTTATTGATCTAGTCACGGGTGCTTCCTGCTTAAATGTTTGCTTGTAAGAAGGAATCAGGAGGATAGAATTATGGTCAGATTTGCCAAAAGGAAGGCGAGGGGGAGCTTTGTATGCATCTCTGTTTGTGGAGTATTGGTGGTCCAGAGTTATTTTTCGTCTGGTTGCACATCTAATAGGCTGATAGAAATTTGGTAAAAACAGATTTAAGTTTCCCTGCATTAAAGTCCCCGGCTACTAAGAGCGTTGCCTCTGGGTGAGCGTTGTCTTGTTTGCTTATGGTGGAATACAGCTCATTCAATGCTGTCTTGGTGCCAGCCTCTGACTGTGATGGTATCTAAACAGCTACAAAGAATACAGATGAAAATTCTCTTGGTAGGTAGTGTGGTCTACAGCTTATCATGAGATACTCTTCCTCAGGTGAGCAGTAGCTCGAGACTTCCTTAGATATTGTGTATCTGTTGTTTACAAAAATACATAAACCACCGCCCCTTGTCTTACCAGACGCCGCTGTTCTATCCTGCCGGTACATCGTATATCCAGCCAGCTGTGTGTTGATGTTGTTGTCGTTCAGCCACAACTCCGTGAAGCATAAGATGTTACAGTTTTTAATGTCCCGTTGGTAGTTTAATCTTCCGCATAACTCCACAATTTATTTTCCAAGGATTGCACGTTTGCTAGCCGAATGGAGGGAAGTGAGGGTTTAATCGATCGCCTACAAATTCTCAGAAGGCAGCCGGACCTTTGGCCCGTCTTTCTCCGCCTCGTCGTCACGCAGATCACAGGGATCGGGTCCTATTCCTGAGGAAGCAGCATATCCTTTGCGTCGGGCTCATCAGAGTCGTGAAAGTAAAAAGAGGATTCTGCCTGTCCATGGTGAGTAATCGCAGTCCTGATGTCTAGAAGTTACTTTTGTTCATAAGAGACGGTAGCGGCAACATTATGTACAAAATCAAGTTACAAACAACACAAATAAGCAAACAAGAAACACAAGCCGCTGGGGGCACGTAAAACGTCTGCCACCTTCTCCGGCAACATGTTAGTGAGTATTGCGTATTTCCTTTTTAATGAGTTTGAGCCAATCAATTGTTTTGTGACAAGGTAGTGGTGGTTTACAGAAGATAGCCCTATTTGGTAAAAGACCAAATCCATATTATGGAAAGAACAGCTGAAATAAGCAAAGAGAAACAACAGTCCATCATTACTTTAAGACATGAAGGTCAGTCAATACGGAACATTTCAAGAACTTTTAAAGTTTCTTCAAGTGTAGTCACAAAAACCATCACGCGCTATGATGAAACTGGCTCTCATGAGGACCGCCAAAGGAAAGGAAGACCCAGAGTTACCTCTGGTAAAGAGGATACGTTCATTAGAGTTAACTGCGCCTCAGATTTCAGCCCGAATAAATGCTTCACAGAGTTGAAGTAACAAACACATCAACTGGTCAGAGGAGACTGCGCGAATCAGGCCTTCATGTTCAAAATGCTGCAAAGAAACCAAAACTAAAGGACACCAATAAGAAGAAGAGACTCGCTTGGGCCAAGAAACACAAGTAATGGACTTTAGACTGGTGAAAATCTGTCCTTTGGCCTGACGAGTCCAAATTTGAGATTTTTGGTTCCAACCACTGTGTCTTTGTGAGACGCAGAGTAGGTGAACAGAGGACCTCCACATGTGTGGTTCCCACCGTAAAGCACGGATGATGAGGTGTGATGGTGTGGGGGTACTTTTGTTGTTGACACTGTCAGTGATTTATTTAGAATTCACACTTAACCAGCATGGCTACCACAGCATTCTGCAGTGATACGCCATCCCATCTGGTTTGCACGCATTTGTTTTTCAAAAGGACAATGACCCCAAAACACAACTTCAGGCTGTGTAAGGGCTATTTGCCCAAGGAGATTGATGAAGTGCTGCATCAGATGACCTGGCCTCCACATGTACCCGACCTCAACCCAATTGAAATGGTTTGGAAAGAGTTGGACCACAGAGTGAAGGAAAAGCAGCCAACAAGTGCTCAGCATATGTGGGAACTCCTTCAAGACTGTTGGAAAAGCATTCCTCATGAAGCTGGTTGAGAGAATGCCAAGAGTGTGCTAAGCTGTAATCAAGGCAAAGGGTGACTACTTTGAAGAATCTCAAATTAAAATATGTTTTGATTTGTTAAACACTTTTTTGGTTCCTACATGATTCCATATGTGTTATTTCATAGTTTTGATTTCTTCAGTATTATTCTACAATGTAGAAAGTAGTAAAAATAAAGAAAATCCTTTTGAATGTGTAGGTGTGTCCAAAATGTTGACTGGTACTGTTTATGACATTCAACACACCTTTTTATGTTGTTTTTTTCTAGGGTCTCCCCAATAGTGTGTCCCCTCTGCTCCACCTGAGAAGATTTGGCTTTTGTATGGCCCGCAGATCAGGCCCATTTCTGGACCTTGTAATGGCATGCTCCAGTTTAGGGCACACTGTCACAACACACTGTCATGCCTACAATATCAAGAGTTTACTGGTAGAAAAGCATTTAGTTCTGATGTTGATTAAAATCTCTACAATGTCGATGACTTGTTGTGGTGTGGTGAGAAGGTTAGAGTTAGGGTGTGCTTTAAGTGGGTCAGTGTAATCCCCCTGGAGAGAGAAAGGACCCTGTTAAAACCCTGCTGAAGAACACGAGCCTGATGAAAAGAAAACACTGGCAATACAAGTTCCACATGTCCAGGGAAGGGTGAAAATGTGTTTCGGATTTACCTCCTTTCCTCTCTTCCTATCCTCCCTTGTTGATTCTGAGCTAGAAGGAAATAACCTCTCTGGAGTTCTTATAACTCCCTCTCTCCCTCACACAAACACACTCACGCACCTCAACCTTTGGATTTGTTGTGTGTGTGTGTGTGTGTGTGTGTGTGTGTGTGTGTGTGTGTGTGTGTGTGTGTGTGTGTGTGTGTGTGTGTGTGTGTGTGTGTGTGTGTGACTTTACTTGTGGGACCATAAATTAGGTCTAGGGTTAAGAGCTAGGGTTTGTTTTAATGTTAGGACTAGGTTTAAGGTTAGGGTAAGAGTACAGGTTAGGGGCTAGGAAAAAAAAAAGATTTTGAATGGGACTGAATTGTATTGTGTGTGTGTGTGTGTGCATGTGCGATCCCACATATCTGTTCCTTCCTTCCTTTGGGTTCGAGCTAATCCTTCTCTCTGTGGGTTTCCTACCCAGACAAAGCCAGTCTAACCCCAACAGAACTCTAACCCTCTAAAGAAAACAGAACACCACCAACCCTCACCCTGTAAAGAAAACACAGCTCTCCAGCACCTTGGAAATTCCTCCATCTTTCTCAATCAAGAGCAGGATGAAACAGAGGTTGATTTTCATGATTCAATTTGGCCTCATGTAACCAGAGCTGAATAAGGCTATAATGTTCCAAATATATAAGGTAAAGAACTAAGGAGAGGGGGACGAGAAAGGGAGCCATGGAATGGGATAGAGAGGCAGAGGGTCTGAGGGAGGAGAGAGAATGAAATGAGTCCACAATATCTTTATTAAACCTATTGAATTCAATCTGAATGCCCACCGGTTACAGAAATGCTGATTGGTTTGTTAGCCATATCTGTGTTTGGTCTTGTCATGGTTAACTTGCTGCAACAATTGATCCTCTGGAAGTTAGGTGTGGTGTTATGTAGGTATATGGTAGAACTGGGATGATATGTTGCTTAAAAGGACAGACAGCTCAACAGGCCTAACTGATCCCAGATTGTCTTTGACCTGTATTACATGTCTGGTTGGATCATATTCCGACCCTTATAATCACCTCTGCTCTCAGGGCAGGAGGTAGGAGGCCATCCTATCCTCCAGCCACAGCTTATGACCAATACCTCAAGCCCCAGTCCTCTTCATCCTCACTCTGTCTGACTAGGATGATTGTCTCACACTGATCAGATTATATCAAAAGGATATTCAACAATTCTCCTCAATGGCAACTGACCGTTGCTGTTGACAGTATCTCACCAAAGAGTTATAAACCTACCAGTAACTGTTGGCCAGGTGCTTCTGTGAAGTTCCAGACTGATAACTAACTGACTGGAAGAGAGTGTGTGTGAATGCCCGTTCTTGTGCAGGTGGGAGTGGAGGAGTGTGTTAACCAGGCATATCTAGGTGAATACCAGCTCTGGTGAAGGTGGGAGTTCCCTCTAGAGAGTCCCCTGCATTTGAAGTTTTGATTTACTATTTATTTAAATCAGGAAGTCGCATTGAACTGAATCTAAGTGGACTAGGAGAAACAATATTTGATAATGTGTCTGTGTGCAGAGAGAACACAAAACAAATTGTCTGTGTCTCTGAGTGATGTGTATACTCTTAGAAAAAAAGTGCTATCTAGGACATAAAAGGGTTCTTCGGCTGTCCCCATAGGAGAACACTTTGAAGAACCCTTTTTGCTTCCAGGTAGAACCCTTTTTGTTCCAGGTAGAACCCTCTTTGCTTCCAGGTAGAACCCTTTTGGTTCCAAGTAGAATCCTTTACACAGAGGGTTCTACATGGAACCCAAAAGAGTTTTAGCTGGATCCAAAAAGGGTTCTACCTGGAACCAAAAAGAGTTATCCTATGGGGACAGCTGAAGAACCCTTTTTCTAAGAGTGTACAGACTGGCTTTGCCTGGATTGAGTCTGGTGCTCTGTGTATGAGGTTTGTGTAAAGCTCTATAACTCTTGGGGGAGGAATGTGTAGAGTGGTGTTGGAGTAGTGTTTGTGGGGTGGTGCTGGAGGAATGTTTGTGGGGTGGTGTTGGAGAAGTGTTTGTGGGGTGGTGTTGGAGAAGTGTTTGTGGGGTGGTGTTGGAGAAATGTTTGTGGGGTGGTGTTGGATAAGTGTTTGTGGGGTGGTGTTGGATAAGTGTTTGTGGGGTGGTGTTGGAGAAGTGTTTGTGGGGTGGTGTTGGAGAAGTGTTTGTGGGGTGGTGTTGGAGGAGTGTTTGTGGGGTGGTGCTGGAGAAGTGTTTGTGGGGTGGTGTTGGAGAAGTGTTTGTGGGGTGGTGTTGGAGAAGTGTTTGTGGGGTGGTGTTGGAGAAGTGTTTGTGGGGTGGTGTTGGAGAAGTGTTTGTGGGGTGGTGTTGGATAAGTGTTTGTGGGGTGGTGTTGGAGAAGTGTTTGTGGGGTGGTGTTGGAGAAGTGTTTGTGGGGTGGTGTTGGAGAAGTGTTTGTGGACTGGTGTTGGAGGAGTGTTTGTGGACTGGTGTTGGAGGAGTGTTTCTGCTCGCTCCAACATGATCATGGGAGGGTGTGGTGTGCACGGCTGTGTGTGTGTGTGTGTGTGTGTGTGTGTGTGTGTGTGTGTGTGTGTGTGTGTGTGTGTGTGTGTGTGTGTGTGTGTGTGTGTGTGTGTGTGTGTGTGTGTGTGTGTGTGGTGTGCGCGCGTGCGTGTGATCCCACATATATGTTCCTTCTTTTTTGGGTCCGAGCTAATCCTTCTCTCTGTGGGTTTCCTTCCCAGAACAAGCCAGTCTAACCCCAACAGAACTCTAACCCTCTAAAGAAAACAGAACACCACCAACCCTCACCCTGTAAAGAAAACACAGCTCTCCAGCACCTTGGAAATTCCTCCATCTTTCTCATTAAAGAGTAGATTGAAACGGAGGTTTATTTCATTATTCAATTTTGCCTCATGTAACCAGAGCTGAATGAGGCTATAACGTTCAAAATATATAAGGTAAAGAACTAAGGAGAGGGGGACGAGAAAGGGAGCAAGGGAATGGGAAGAGAGGCAGAGGGTCTGAAAGAAAATGAGAGAGAATGAAAATAATCTACATAAACTGTATTAAGCACATTGAAATCTATCTGAATGCCCACCGGCTACACACATGCTGAGTGATTTGTTAGCCATATCTGTGTTTGGTATTGTCATGGTTAACTTGCTGCAACAATTGATCCTCTGGAAGTTAGGTGTGGTGTTAGGTAGGTAAATGGTAGAACTGGGATGATCTGTTGTTTAAAAGGACAGACGGCTCAACAGGCCTAACTGATCCCAGATTGTATTTGACCTGTATTGTGTGTGTGTGTGTGTGTGTGTGTGTGTGTGTGTGTGTGTGTGTGTGTGTGTGTGTGTGTGTGTGTGTGTGTGTGTGTGTGTGGATAATGACACAGCAGCCTAGATAAAAACAGATTCAGATGGACATGCTTTGTGCTCAGATAATTCAGACAATAACATGGGGTGGAAGGACTGGTTGGATCATATTCCGACCCTTATAATCACCTCTGCTCTCAGGGCAGGAGGTAGGAGGCCATCCTATCCTCCAGCCACAGCTTATGACCAATACCTCAAGCCCCAGTCCTCTTCATCCTCACTCTGTCTGACTAGGATGATTGTCTCACACTGATCAGATTATATCAAAAGGATATTCAACAATTCTCCTCAATGGCAACTGACCGTTGCTGTTGACAGTATCTCACCAAAGAGTTATAAACCTACCAGTAACTGTTGGCCAGGTGCTTCTGTGAAGTTCCAGACTGATAACTAACTGACTGGAAGAGAGTGTGTGAATGCCCGTTCTTGTGCAGGTGGGAGTGGAGGAGTGTGTTAACCAGGCATATCTAGGTGAATACCAGCTCTGGTGAAGGTGGGAGTTCCCTCTAGAGAGTCCCCTGCATTTGAAGTTTTGATTTACTATTTATTTAAATCAGGAAGTCGCATTGAACTGAATCTAAGTGGACTAGGAGAAACAATATTTGATAATGTGTCTGTGTGCAGAGAGAACACAAAACAAATTGTCTGTGTCTCTGAGTGATGTGTATACTCTTAGAAAAAAAGTGCTATCTAGGACATAAAAGGGTTCTTCGGCTGTCCCCATAGGAGAACACTTTGAAGAACCCTCTTTGCTTCCAGGTAGAACCCTTTTGGTTCCAAGTAGAACCCTTTTGAGTTCCAAGTAGAATCCTTTACACAGAGGGTTCTACATGGAACCCAAAAGAGTTTTAGCTGGGTCCAAAAAGGGTTCTACCGGGAACCAAAAAGAGTTATCCTATGGGGACAGCTGAAGAACCCTTTTTCTAAGAGTGTACAGACTGGCTTTGCCTGGATTGAGTCTGGTGCTCTGTGTATGAGGTTTGTGTAAAGCTCTATAACTCTTGGGGGAGGAATGTGTAGAGTGGTGTTGAAGGAGTGTTTGTGGGCTGGTGTTGGAGGAGTGTTTGTGGGCTGGTGTTGGAGGAGTGTTTGTGGGCTGGTGTTGGAGGAGTGTTTGTGGGGTGGTGTTGGAGGAGTGTTTGTGGGGTGGTGTTGGAGGAGTGTTTGTGGGGTGGTGTTGGAGAAGTGTTTGTGGGCTGGTGTTGGAGAAGTGTTTGTGGGCTGGTGTTGGAGGAGTGTTTGTGGTGTGGTGTTGGAGGAGTGTTTGTGGGGTGGTGTTGGAGGAGTGTTTGTGGGGTGGTGTTGGAGGAGTGTTTATGGGGTGGTGTTGGAGGAGTGTTTGTGGGGTGGTGTTGGAGGAGTGTTTGTGGGGTGGTGTTGGAGGAGTGTTTATGGGGTGGTGTTGGAGGAGTGTTTTTGTGGGGTGGTGTTGGAGGAGTGTTTGTGGGGTGGTGTTGGAGGAGTGTTTATGGGGTGGTGTTGGAGGAGTGTTTTTGTGGGGTGGGGGTGTTGGAGGAGTGTTTGTGGGGTGGTGTTGGAGGAGTGTTTGTGGGGTGGTGTTGGAGGAGTGTTTGTGGGGTGGTGTTGGAGGAGTGTTTGTGGGGTGTTTGTGGGGTGGTGTTGGAGGAGTGTTTGTGGGGTGGTGTTGGAAGAGTGTTTGTGGGGTGGTGTTGGAGGAGTGTTTGTGGGGTGTTTGTGGGGTGGTGTTGAAGTGTTTGTGGGGTGGTGTTGGAGGAGTGTTTGTGGGCTGGTGTTGGAGGTGTGTTTCTGCTAGCTACAACATGATCATGGGAGGGTGTGGTGTGCACGGGTTGGTGTGTGTGTGTGTGTATGTGTGTGTGTGTGTGTGTGTGTGTGTGATCCCACATATCTGGTCCTTCTTCTTTTGGGTCCGAGCTAATCCTTCTCTCTGTGGGTTTCCTTCCCAGAACAAGCCAGTCTAACCCCAACAGAACTCTAACCCTCTAAAGAAAACAGAACACCACCAACCCTCACCCTGTAAAGAAAACACAGCTCTCCAGCACCTTGGAAATTCCTCCATCTTTCTCAATCAAGAGCAGGATGAAACAGAGGTTGATTTTCATGATTCAATTTGGCCTCATGTAACCAGAGCTGAATAAGGCTATAATGTTCCAAATATATAAGGTAAAGAACTAAGGAGAGGGGGACGAGAAAGGGAGCAAGGGAATGGGATAGAGAGGCAGAGGGTCTGAGGGAGGAGAGAGAATGAAATGAGTCCACAATATCTTTATTAAACCTATTGAATTCAATCTGAATGCCCACCGGTTACAGAAATGCTGATTGGTTTGTTAGCCATATCTGTGTTTGGTCTTGTCATGGTTAACTTGCTGCAACAATTGATCCTCTGGAAGTTAGGTGTGGTGTTAGGTAGGTATATGGTAGAACTGGGATGATCTGTTGTTTAAAAGGACGGACAGTACAAGTATTTATACATTTTTTTAATTTAAATCATTGAACTGAGACTAGGAGAGACACTATTTTATCATGTATTTTAATGCAGAAACAATACAGAGAGAATGTCTGTGCCTCTGAGTGATGTTTACACTCTTAGAAAAAGTGCGGAGGGTTCTACAAGGAACCCACAAGAGTTCTACCCTGAACCAAAATGGGTTCTACCTGGAACCAAAAATAGTTATCCTATGTGGACAGCCGAAGAACCATTTTCAAATCAAATTTTATCGGTCCCATGCACGTGATTAGCAGATGTTAGTAGCGAAATGCTTGTGCTTCTAGCGCCGACAGTGCAGTAATATCTAACAAAATACACACATCTAAGTAGGAATGAATTAAGACTATATACATATGGACGAGTGATGTCAGAGTGGAACAGACTAAGATACAGTAGAATAGTATAGAATACAGAATATACATATGAGATGAGTAATGCCAGATGTAAACATTAAGTGAATGAGATACAGTAGAATAGTATAGAATACAGTATATACATATGATGGGTAATGCCAGATGTAAACATTAAGTGAATGAGATACAGTAGAATAGTATAGAATACAGTATATACATATGAGATGAGTAATGCCAGATGTAAACATTAAGTGAATGAGATACAGTAGAATAGTATAGAATACAGTATATACATATGAGATGAGTAATGCCAGATGTAAACATTAAGTGAATGAGATACAGTAGAATAGTATAGAATACAGTATATACATATGAGATGAGTAATGCCAGATGTAAACATTAAGTGAATGAGATACAGTAGAATAGTATAGAATACGGTATATACATATGAGATGAGTAATGCCAGATGATTGTAAACAGTAGAATAAGTGAATGAGATACAGATGTAAACATTAGAATAGTATAGAATATAGAATACGGTATATACATATGAGATGAGTAATGCCATATGTAAACATTATTAAGTGACTAGTGTGACATTCCTTAAAGTGGCCAGTGATTTCTAGTCTATGCCTATAGGCAGTTGTTGTGGGAGTGTGAGTGTAGGGTGGTGTTGGAGGAGTGTTTGCTAGCTCCAACATGGCCATGGGAGGGTGTGTGTGTGTGTGTGTGTGTGTAGCCTTCACTCTCAAACCAACTTTACTAGCAGTAGGAGGAGGCAGCTGAGTTGTACAGCTGTATAGGTTACCTGATTGAGCAAGATTTTTATAGAATTAAAGAGAATTAAATAAGCAGGAGAAAGTGAGAGAGAAACAGAGACAAAGAGAGAGAGGAAGCGAGAGAGAAAGAGAGAGAGGGAGAGGGAGAGAAAGAGAGAGGGTCACACACTTGCATTCCAAATGCCACTTGTCAATATTCCAAAATTCTAAACCCATTCGCGAATATCTTGTGTCACGCCGCAGAACACTGCCAGACAGATGCACACTCTGGTAATAGAGAGAGAGAGAGAGAGAGAGAGACACAGGCCAAGGCTCTCCCTCCCTCTCTGTTTTCATAACTCAAACCCGAGAAGTGCTCTCTCATCTCTCTCTCCCAGCTGTGTTTTTGTAGTTTTTCCCTACTTTTCTCTCTTTTCATTTCAGAATAAGTGTTGACATAACCTTTCCAAACGTCACGTGTGGTTTTCTTTCATGGTTTCTTTGACCATTGTTCACTTTGAGCTGAGCTGTCAAAACGTATGTCCCCAAACAATACAATGTACTGTATATATCACAGTATGGTGTATTTTGAGCTTCTATACATACATACACAATAGGTTGTTTTCTTAAGGTTCTATGGGTCATGATGAACTACACAATGAACCCTGCTATCACACTATGCCAATCCATTAATCACATGTGCCCCTCCCCCATGTGGTTCATTTAACCAGTGGACGAGTTGACCTGTGGCATGGCTCTATTCACCCAATCTTCCTACTTGCCTTCTTCCTGCCCACTGACAACCCACTCAGCCAGTCTAGAGCCCAGTGTGGTCTGGCCTGGCACCAGTAGGCCTCACCAGGAGGTCACAGTAAGGGGCAGGCCCAAGCAGTGATTCCTTCCCTGGAGTAAGAGGACACTCATTGCCTTGGTATGGTGGAAGAGGAGAATCACATGTTTTATGATCACCAGGGGAATCAAACAGTGAGTAATCATCCATCATCGTCTCTCTGTGGCCATTATAATAGGAAGGGGGGGGGGCAGAGCGAGATAGGAACCACTTACAGCCTGTTACCCCTGACCTCTGATCCCCTGTGGAGGGTTAAGTATGGGAACAAGAAGGTTACAGGGTTAATCACAGAGCCTCTTAGAAGTGATAATCACTCCCACCCACGTTTTGTCTACCCCACTCCACCCCTCTCCAAAAGCTGCCCCCCACACCCCTTCTCTCATACACAACCGGATCATCACCCACCTCCCCCTTTCACCACCCCAACACCAGCCCAACAGGTTAGTCTTTATCCTCCAGATAAATAGATGCTCTCCACTGGTTCCACATTGAATGCTTAGCATGCTGCTGCAAGCTACACTGTCAGCCACCTACCCCTAACTAACCACCTCTATTATTACGACCTTCATTTGCAAGGGAAGGCGGGATGGTGGGAGGGAGAGAGAGGTTATACAGGTTGGGGTGTGGTGGTGCTGGGTGGGGTGGAGCGGTACGGAGCCTTGTGTGGCATGTGTCTCAGCTGTCTCTGGCACCATTAGTGTCTAATAGGGCCGTAACTCCAGGCTTTTAGCTCCACTCGTTAGCATGGCAGACAGCCAACCCCCCTTTCACTATCTCACACACACGCACGCACGCACGCACGCATGCACACACACACACTAATACAGCACTAACTTCCCTCCCCAGGCCCACCCCAGATACAGCCACACTGCCACAGACATCTACAACAACCCCAACACAACTACCACTGACATACTTAGAGGAGAGTGGGGTAAATTGAGATTTTGTTTTTACATTCAGCATTACTCAATCAAGTGAAAACTACTATTAGTTCTAACAAATATATCTACATATATTTCAGGATGTTATGTATCCCTGGAAATAATCAGAATTAATGTAAACATTACAGTTTTGAAAACATAGCTTGACCAAAAAAAGTGGTTTCTAGGTAAGTTGAGCCCCGGGACAGGGTAAGTTAAGCAGCCTACACATTGTTGTACTGAATGGAATATTACCTCCACCTTTTAAAACTATATCTATCTTTATATCCCAAACACAGTTCAACATAATCACGTTCACGGGTTATCTTTTAATAATTTGAAAAAGTATCTTTTAAAACAGGCTTAACACCTAACACTTCACACTTTTAACATAGGCCAGGCCCTGTTGTTACCTCATATCCCAGTAATAATGCCTTGCATTACGTTTGGGAAGAAACTTCCATTTGCTCAACTTGCCATTGGCTCAACCATTGGCTGAACTTACATTTACATTTACATTTGGTCATTGGCTCTTATCCAGGCCATTGTGAATTCACCTTCGTGGCTGACATCCAGATTGCGTGCCAATACCCCATGAACTGGCATCTATACCCCATGTCCTAAATTGCTAATTACCCCATGGCCATTGTCTCAACTTACCCCATGGCCATTGTCTCAACTTACCCCATGGTCATTGGCTCAACTTACCCCATGGCCATTGTCTCAACTTACCCCATGGCCGTTGGCTCAACTTACCCCATGGCCGTTGGCTCAACTTACCCCATGGCCGTTGGCTCAACTTACCCCATGGCCGTTGGCTCAACTTACCCCATGGCCGTTGGCTCAACTTACCCCATGGCCATTGTCTCAACTTACCCCATGGCCATTGGCTCAACTTACCCCATGGCCATTGGCTCAACTTACCCCATGGCCATTGGCTCAACTTACCCCATGGCCATTGGCTCAACTTACCCCATGGCCATTTGCTCAACTTACCCCATGGCCATTGGCTCAATTTACCCCATGGCCATTGGCTAAACTTACCCCATAACCATTGTCTCAACTTACCCCATGGCCATTGTCTCAACTTACCCCATGGCCATTGGCTCAACTTACCCCATGGCCATTGGCTCAATTTACCCCATGGCCATTGGCTAAACTTACCCCATGACCATTGTCTCAACTTACCCCATGGCAATTGGCTCAACTTACCCCATGACCAGTGTCTCAACTTACCCCAAGGAAAACATTTAGTCTATATTAGCCCACACAGCTACAGGGATGCACTTTCATTCTAGATTTAGAACCTCATATTAAAGCTTATAAAGACCCCAACTGATGTATAGAACAATCTTAAAATTATCTACTTTGGTTTAGATACAAGCTTCATGAATCAGCAGCAGTAGCCACCTAACGCAGATGTTACCTTGAGCAAGAACTGAACCCCCTAATTGGGCGCTGCACTGCGGCTGCCCTCTGCTCCAGCCTCTCCAACCTAATGTGTGTTTGTGTATGTGTGTGTGCATATCGGGGGGTTGGATAAAAGCAGAAGACAAATTTCCATCTCGAGTGGACTAATAAAGTATATCTTATCTTATCATATTATATATTTCTTTGACTTCGTGAAAATCCATCTTTAGGACCTAACTTTCTTATCACATTTTCCATGTGGTTTCATCCTTCACAGACTCCATGAAATGATCACCTCTTCCTAAATAGTCGGTCAAATTATACATTTTGTATATGGTTTCCTAGAAGCAAGGATGGTTCAACTTACCCCACTCTTACATTTACGCTCACACACACACACACACACCCCAGCATTCTGCCACAGGCATCTACATTACCAACCCCCAACCCCCCTCCCCAAGGTCCCCCCCGCTTGGCAGATGGCCCCTACAAGGTCCTGAGGAGGTCCTGAGGAGAGGAGACCGCCTTGGCAGATGGCCCTCTACAAGGTCCTGAGGAGAGATCGCCTTGGCAGGTGGCCCTCTACAAAGTCCCTTGGCAGATGGTCCTCTACAAGGTCCTGAGGAGAGACCGCCTTGGCAGGTGGCCCTCTACAAAGTCCTGAGGAGAGACCGCCTTGGCAGATGGCCCTCTACAAGGTCCTGAGGAGAGATCGCCTTGGCAGGTGGCCCTCTACAAAGTCCTGAGGAGAGACCGCCTTGGCAGATGGTCCTCTCTGGCACAGGTGGCCCTCTACAAGGTCCTGAGGAGAGACCGCCTTGGCAGGTGGCCCTCTACAAAGTCCTGAGGAGAGACCGCCTTGGCAGATGGTCCTCTACAAGGTCCTGAGGAGAGACCGCCTTGGCAGATGGCCCTCTACAAAGTCCTGAGGAGAGATCGCCTTGGCAGATGGTCCTCTACAAGGTCCTGAGGAGAGACCGCCTTGGCAGATGGCCCTCTACAAGGTCCTGAGGAGAGACCGCCTTGGCAGATGGTCCTCTACAAGGTCCTGAGGAGAGACCGCCTTGGCAGATGGTCCTCTACAAGGTCCTGAGGAGAGACCGCCTTGGCAGACTACAAGGTCCTGAGGAGGATCAGATGGTCCTCTACAAATGTGGCAGATGGTCCTCTACAAGGGGACGGGACTCAGGATCTGGATGTAGAGTTACACACTCGTTGGGACTCAGATGTACAATGGCAGTCCTCACAATTTTAGGAGCTGGACTTTGTTGGAATGACTTATTTTCTGTCTATTGTGGTGTTTACTCAGCTTCTTTGATAACAGAGAATGATATATTGACAGAAACCAACAATAGTAATGGAGCAAAACCGTCTAAAAATATAGTGCTATGAATACAATGGTTAAACAGCAACAGGTGTGTACCACCTAGGGTTTATGACAGGCCTGGGGCCAACAGTAGACCTGATGGAGGCTCAGGAGAGAGAGCCATTAGCAGAGATAGGTACTGAGGGACACGTTAGGGCTCCTCTTACTGATCCATCTCAAAAGACACATGGGGGCAGAGAGACAGAGGGAGAAGGTTTGACAGAATGTGAGAAAAGAGGTAGAAAGAGAGCGAGAGAGAGAGAAACTGTTAGAAGGGTTACAGAAAGACAGAGAGAGTGGGGGTGGGGAGACCAAAAAAGCGAGAGAAAACAGGTAGTGAAAGAAAGAGATGTGCTACATATTTCTTGTGGTTCGTATCTGGGTTTTGACATGAGAAATGCATGAGAAATGGCACACACCCATAGACCTTCCCTCGCCCTGGTACACACGTCGTCTATATATTTAAACACACTGGCAGCAAAACCACCACCATATGTGACTAATATCCAGATATTTCCGTTTTTCTTAATTCCATTCTTTTACTTTCAGGTTTGTATTTATTGCTGTGTATTGTTAGATATTACTTCACTATTGAAGCTAGGAACACAAGCATTTCGCTACACCAGCAATAACATCTGCTAAATGTGTTTATGCGACTGATTTGATTTGATACACAAATTACAATTGATTCTAAAACAGAGAGAGAGAGCGAGAAAGGGGGAGAGCGAACGAAAAAGAAAGAGATAGGAGGAGAGAGAGAGAGAAGCAGGGGGGAGGAGAGAAACAGATAAATCATTGGCACACTTTCACATTGACATAAAAAAATTACACATCCATGTGAAAAAGGGAAAGAGAGAGACAGAGAGGGAGCAAGAGAGAGAGACAGAGAAGGAGCAAGAGAGAGAGAGACAGAAGGAGCAAGAGAGAGAGACAGAGAGGGAGCAAGAGAGAGAGACATAGAAGGAGCAAGAGAGAGAGACAGAACAAAATAGAGGGGTGTAGCTGTGGGGTGCATTGTACTGTGTCCCTGTTAAGCCCATCTGGGCAGCATGTGAGCAGCTAGCTAGTGGGTTCGGGAGGTTCTGGGAGTTTTATGGCAGCCTGGCTCTGGGGTTTATAGCTTGGCTCAGCCTCACCCACACTGTTCAGATGAGAGGCAGCCTGCCTGGCCCTGACTGACCTGGCATGCACACAGCCATTCATCTGATGGAAGGAGAAAAAAACTCATGGATACTAGTATGCACTTTATTTTACATCAGGAATATAACATTTCACCACAATCTTGACAAGAGATTAGTTGGGCACTTTGGTTTGTTGTCTGCCCCCCCTCACCCCCTTCTTCATTTCCAGCCCTCCTGCTCATGCTGGTTGGTTGTGGTCTCTGTGGTCTACTAAACCCATAACCCCTAATGATGTTACGTAGCCGTTGGTGACCGGGCCCCATACTGCCCTGGTGTTTCCCCACCTTAACGGCCTTTAGGTGAAACTGATCTCAAAAAAAAACTAATTCTCTGGTTGAAAACGGCCAATGTGGCAGTTAGTCCGAGACATGTATTCCTGTGTTAAAATTGACTTAAATGTTTAAAGCTGCAATATGTGTTGCATATCCGTCATTCTCATTGAAAGCAAGTCTAAGAAGAGGTAGATCTGTTCTATGTGCGCTATTTCTTAGGTCATTTAGGATCACCACTTTATTTTAAGAATGTGAAATGTCAGAATAATAGTAGAGAGAATGATTTATTTCAGCTTTTATTTATTTCATCACATTCCCAGTGGGTCAGAAGTTTAAATACACTCAATTAGTATTTGGTAGAATTGCCTTAAACAATTTAAACTTGGGTCAAACATTTTGCGTAGCCTTCCACAAGCTTCCCACAATAAGTTGGGTGAATTTTGGCCCATTCCTCCTGACAGAGCTGGTGTAACTGAGTCAGGTTTGTAGGCCTCCTTGCTCACACACGCTTTTTCAGTTCTGCCCACAATGTTCTATAGGATTGAGGTCAGGACTTTGTGATGGCCACTCCAATACGTTGACTTTATTGTCCTTGAGTCATTTTGACACAACTTTGGAAGTATGCTTGGGGTCATTGTCCATTTGGAAGACACATTTGTGACCAAGCTTTAACTTCCTGACTGATGTCTTGAGATGTTGCTTCTATATATTCACATTATTTTCCAACCTCATGATGCCATCAATTTTGTGAAGTGCACCAGTCCCTCCTGCAGCAAAGCACCCCCACAACATGATGCTGCCACCCCCGTGTTTCACGGTCGGGATGATGTTCTTTGGCTTGCAAGCCCCACCTTTTTCCTCCAAACATAACAATGGTCATTATAGCCAAATGGTTCTATTTTTGTTTCATCAGACCAGAGGATATTTCTCCAAAAAGTATGATCTTTGTCCACATGTGCAGTTGCAAACCGCAGTCTGTTTTATTTATGGCGGTTTTGGAGCAGTGGCTTCTTCCTTGCTGAGCGACCTTTCAGGTAATGTCGATATAGGACTCATTTTACTGTGGATATCGATATTTTTGTACCTGTTTCCTCCAGCATCTTCACAAGGTCATTTGCTGTTGTTCTGGGATTGATTTGCACTTTTCACACCGAAGTACGTTCATCTCTAGGAGACAGAACTTCCTGAGCGGTATGATGGCTGCGTGGTCCCATGGTGTTTATACTGGCGTACTATTGTTTGTACAGGAATTGCTGAAATTGCTGGAAATTGCTCCCAAGGATGAACCAGACTTGTGGAGGTCTAAAAAAATTCTGATTTCTTTAGATTTTCCCCTGATGTCAAGCAAAGAGGCACTGAGTTTGAAAGTAGGCCTTGAAATACATCCACAGGTACACATCCAATTGACTCAAATTTTGTCAATTAGCCTATCAGAAGCTTCTAAAGCCATGACAAAATGTTCAGGGATTTTCCAAGCTGTTTAAAGTCACAGTCAACTTAATGTATGTAAACGTCTGACCCACTGGAATTGTGATACAGTGATTTATAAGTGAAATAATCTGTCTGTAAACAATTGTTGGAAAAATGACTTGTGTCATGCACAAAGTAGATGTCCTTACTGACTTGTCAAAACTATAGTTTGTTTACAAGAAATTTGTGGAGTGGTTGAAAAACGAGCTTTAATGACTCCAACCTAAGTGTATGTAAACTTCCGACTTCAACTGTATAGGAGAGTTACTATGGCCTTAGTAGAGCACTTCTCAGTGTCTTTGTTCATGGGAACGAATGGGCTGCTATATTCATCCTGGCAGTTGAGTTTTATACTCACCCTCGTTGGCCGTCCTTTGCTTTCCATGTGTAAACGCACTATTACAAAGCTATTATAATCACCTATTTGTAACTGTAATGACTGTTACTGGCTCATTATGTGTGATGATAAGTCATGATTGCTGTGTGCATAAACACACACACACTGATTGCTGTGTGTAACTGCTTCAGGGATCCCTTGCAGAGTAAAGCCTCCAGCTATCAATGGGTCAGGTTCAGCTTTGGGAACCCACACCAGGGTACATTCATACACACAGCACATGCTAGGCTGCTAATTTCTTTTCATCATTTCCCACAAAGTTCATTTCATTTTCCTCTTAATGTTGTTTGAGGTGTCAGGCCTGGGTTAGATTGCATTTCTGAGGCAGATTTCTCTTTGTGTTTGAACTGTACATATGAAGGGGATCGGGTTTCCTCCAGTGGGGAGTGAGGGGGGGGGTGTAACGGGGGTCTCCGAGAGGAGAGGGACAGAGGGTGTGTTGCTCGGTGGAACCCCTTCATCTCCTAACAGACACATTTGTCTCGAGGGGAAACGAGGAGGATTTGCAGAGTCCTGGGGATGGAGTTGGGAGCATAGAAAGGACAAGTTATTTTTCAAATAAAGAGATATTTGTGAAAACTGCAGGTGATCAGACACTCACACAGACATACACAGAAAAAGATGGATTATGCTGCGTATTCTGCCATTGAAGCAGGTGTCATGTAGCTGTATATTGTTTCATGTCACCAGATGCTTGTGAATGTTCGGCTAAGGGTTCGATTGATTTAGTAATAACTGTCACTGAGGTACTCTGAGACTGCTGATCTACTGTACAACAGGGAGGGGAGAGGACACACACACACACGCACACACAGGGAAGCAGTTAGAGGAGAGGTCAAAGGTTATATAGAACACTCTGTATACACCACGCCCCTCCCTGTGCTCTCACTCACCAGTTACTCTAAAACAGATGAGGGGAACTGAAGTTATGAAAAGAGGTCAGAATAGCTGTTTGCTCAGATTAGTTAGCATCTTTAAAGGGGATAACCTTTCAAATCAAATGTTATTTGTCACATACACAGATTACAGCAGGTATAAAAGGTGCTATGTGCTAGCTTCCACAACAATGCAGTGCATCAGTCAATAACTATAATAACAATAGAAACAGTCAAGTCAAAAATAACAAGTAATAGAAGTATTAAGAGGTAGTATGCATAGTAATAATGGACTGTATTACACTGTATTAACAAATATAGAGTAGGTAGTGGAATACATATGATAGAACAGCAACGTTTACTGTGTGTGTGTGAGTTCTGAGTGCGCGTGGTTGCTTGTGTGTGTTGTGTGTTTATCAGTGTTTGTGTGTAAGGGTTGAATGTGTGGGTAGTCAGTGCAAATAATCTCTAAGGTGCAGATAGTCTCTGAAGTGCATATAGTCTCTAAGGTGCATGTCTGTGCAGGTCTTCAACGGTCTGATGGCCTGGTGGTAGTAGCTGTCTCAGAGTCTGTGAGTCCGAGATCCGATGCTCTGATACCGCTTGGCAGATGGTAACAGCGTGAACAGTCCGTGGTTCATGTGACTGGAATCCTTGATGATCTTTCAGGCCTTCCTCAGACACTGCCTGGAGTAGATGTTCTGGGCCGTCCACACAACTCTCTGGACCACTCTCTGTAGAGCCTTCCTGTTGATGTCAGTGCAATTGCCATACCAGACGGTGATGCAGCTGGTCAAGATGCGCTTGATTATGCAGCTGTAGAACTTCTTGAGGACCCAAGGGCCCAGGCCAACGTTTTTCAGGCGCCCGAAGTTGAAGAGGCATTGTTGGTGGTGTGATGTGCACACTGAGGAACAAGCTTTTGACCCTCTCCACAGCAGCCCCGTCGATGACAATAGGGGCATGCCTCCCCCCTGTTTCCTGTTGTCCACGATTGTCTCCTTGGTTTTGTTGACGTTAAGGGAGAGGCTGTTTTCCTGGCACCACTCTGCCAGGGCTCTAACCTCCTCCCTGTAGGCTGTCTTGTCACCGTTGGCGATCAGACCCACCACCGTCATGTCGTCAGCAAACTTAATGCTGGTGTTGGAGTTGTGCGTGGCCACGCAGTTGTGGGTGTACATGGAGTACAGGACGTGGCTGAGCATGCACCCCTGGGGGGCCTTCATGCAGAGGGTCACCGTTGCAGAGGTGTTGTTGCCTACCCTCACCACCTGGGGTGTGCCTGTCAGGAAGTCCTGGATTCAGCTGCAGAGGGAGATGTTCATGCACAGGGCCTTGAGCTTAGTGTCGTGCTGTAGTTGATGAACAGCATTCTCACATAGGTGTTCCTCTTGTCCAGGTGGTATAAGGCAGTGTGTAGAGCAATGGCAATTGCATCATCCGTGGATCTGTTGAGGCAGTATACAAATTGAAGTGAGTTCAGGGTGTCGGGTAAGGTGGAGCTGATGTGGTCATTGACCAGCCCGTTGATGCACTTAATGATGACAGAAGTGAGTGCTACAGGGCGATAGTCATTTAGGCAGGTTACCTTGGTTTGCTTGCGTACAGGGACATTGGTGGACATGTTGAAGCATGTGGGCATCAGACTGGGACAGGGATAGTTTGAATATGTCCATGAACAACCAGCTGGTCTGCACAAGCTCTGAGGACACGACCAGGGATTTCATGTGGGCCGGCTGCTTTGCGAGTATTGTGTGTAGCTCATCTGGGAAAGATTCATTGGTGTTACCGCGCAGCTAGTTTTCCCTTTGTAGTCTGTGATGATTTGTCGTCCTTGCCACGTGTCTCACCACATACGCCCTCAGTTGTTTTGCTGATATTGCTATTTACCCACGGTTTCTGATTGGGATATGTTGGCAAAGTTGGCTCGGAGCTAGCAACAGAGCAAACATTGTTTGTCCCATCTTGTACTATCCCCCTCGCTCATCACTCTCTTCTCCTCCCTCCCCCTCTCTCCAACTGTTACTAGCCAAAACCACAACACACACTCTAATGGAACAACATGAAAAGGGAGGGGAGGGATGAAGGCTGTTTAAACTGGCTGGGGTCCACTGGGCAGGTACTACACAATAATCAGAGAGAGCGAGAGAGAGCGAGAGAGATCTTGCCAATTCCAGAGTTCTTGACAGTTCCGGGCAGGCTGCAGCTGGGTCAGTCAGTTTTCCCAGAGTCCTCTCCTTCCCTCCCTCCCGTCTTGTCTTCTGCCTGTCTGACAGGGAGTCTAGTATAAATGGTGTGTTTGTTCTGCTGATTGTTATCTCCTGTTGTCTACTCTCTGTTCACACAGGTAATCACACACACAAACCCTGCCGCTCCGTTCTGTCCTCTATGGTAACCTGTAGATAATGGTGTCTCTAGGAGCATACCTCTCATTTCTGATGTGATGATTACTGAACAGCTTAGTTTTATACCTCTGAAACCTGACCACACAGGAACATAAGGGCACCTGTGGAGAGTAGTGGAGGAGAGGAGGAATGGAGAGTAGGGGAGGAGAGGAGAGGAGTGGGAGAGGAGGAGAAAAACAGAGTTTAAATGGAATGTGGCAGCATGCCATGTGGCAAAGTGCTGTTCCAGCTGCCTGCTACCTGTTTGTTAAAAAGCCTTTCCATCAAAATCATCTTGTCTCGTAAAACAGGCCTGGTGTTGTGGACGTGCTTGTGCATTCATGTGTCTGTGTGTGTTAACATGCCTGCATTGACTTGTCTACTGCTCAGAAACGGTCATAAACTGTCAAAGGAGAACCTTTCATCCTGGTAATGTTGTGCAACTGAAGAGTTGAAGAGCAGAATTGTTCTGTAACAGAGAGAGAGAAAGAAAGCGAGAGAGACATGTCATTTAGAGTTTCCTGCTCAGATGTCATTAAGATAAAGGATCTCCCTATCTGTCACTAACACTTCAAAACTTCCTTGGGTGTGTGTGTTTCTGTTTCTGCATGCGTGTGTCTGAGCTCAAAGACACGTATTGGCTCCTTATCTCTGTCTCCAGAGTAAAAGGGGAGAGAGTAAGGGGTTTGATCAAGTTGTACTAAAACACAACAACTATGTTTTTAAAATTAAATTAGGTGTGCAATTACATTGCCTAGATTTGCCCACAGTAGCTAAAGAATCACTTTATCAGTATATCAATACTTTCTTGATATACTCAAAGCTCCATTACTAGCTTGTTTTAACTACTCCTATAGAAATGGCAGTCTGTCAGATACTCAGCAAGAAGGTCTGATTTCACTATTAATTAAACAAGACCCAGATGGCAAATATAAACATCCAGTCCATCTAAAAAATACTAGCAAAATGCATAGCACTCTGAATTAAGAAGGGTTAACCAGGCATTGTTCATTCTGATCAGACAGGTTTTTAAATGGACGATACACTGGGGAAAATATGTGACCCGTTTCAGGAAACTAGGCGGATGTTGCGGGTCACTACTTCACAGGAGAGCCATTTGAATGTAAACTTTTTTTATTTTTTTGCAAAATGATTTTTTTTTGCCAGAAATGCCTTCTCAAACATGTGAACTTTCATGTGCCTTAATAACAAACTTGTATGCAATCTGTAAATACAAATCAAATTGTTAAACTACGAGCCTAGTTGGTTTAGCCATAGAAAAAGCCAGCAACCTTCCCGCAAGCCATGATTGGCTGAGACAATGAGCTGAACACGTCGAGAGATGAGTTTGGATTGATCTGCCATATAGCACACTTCTGTCTATTTGAGCCAGTCAGTATGTGTAGGTAATCATGTCTGATGCGGCTTTTTATTAAATGTATCGCGTAGTAGAACTGCGTAAGTGTTGCTCTCCACTTTCTGGAGGACATAGTTTTGAAATTAGTGGAATTCGAGTATGATAGCTAAGGAGATGGAGAAAGCACCTGTCTCCATGACTGGGAGACGTGTCCATCCATGCATACGGGTAAGATAGTCTAGCTAGCTACATTTTCAGATATTATATTTTTCTCATATTGACAGAAAGTGGTTTCTATTCAAGTTAAAGTGTACTGTTAGGCAGCTAATGTTAGCTGGCTGGCTCACTAGCTAACGTTATATGTATGATCTTATTATTCATATCTCAGAGCCATTTGCATTGCTAGTTATAGCCTAATGTTAACTAACTAACATTGAACCTGGTTGGTTAAATACCTGCAAACTCCTGCAGGGTAGTAACATCATGATTTGGGGTTATGGTTCATTGTTTAGCTACATGTCTTAATAAAAGACTCCACTATGCAAGTAACCATTTCAAGTGCGTTCGTAAATTCAGTTTGGCCATCTACTCTGATTTCAGAGCACTCTCGTCTGTGTGTGCCAGAGTGCAGAATAACTGAGGAATTTACGTACGCTCAACACCCGTTGAATATGGCCGGTGTCAGTAAACGTCAGCAAAAAAGCATAATTAAATTGTTGCCAGCAGCACAGTCACAGTCACCAACGCTCTGGATAACATGAAAACAGCCTAACCAGCTCTGCAGGGTGAGTAAAATGGTCAAAGTTTGTGTGAGGGCTAAAGCTTGAAAAGGTGTGAATGTATGATGATGCAGTGTATGATATAACATTTTTTTAGATCTGGGTCTCTGTTTTTATCCAATGTAAAAAACACAATTTCAAATTTTGCTACATAAGACCAAATCAAGGCAGTCGGTCACAAATACGACAACTACTAGAAGTAATAGAACAACATTAAATATCTAAGAAGCCAGGCTTGGTATTTATAGCAGATTTTGATAAAGTAAGACTGGGTTTTATTTATAAATGTCTGGATTAAAAAAATGTTGGTGAGTCTCTTATAAAATGAGTAAAAGTAATGAATAGTAACCCCAGGTGTAAAATAGTGGATAGCGGCAACTTCTCAGAGTGTTTTGAATTGTCAATAGGAGTTAAACAAGGGTGTCAGCTGTCACCCTATCTATTGGTTATGGCCATCAAAATGCTAGCTATTAAAATCAGATAAATTAACAACATTAGAGGACTTGAGGTTTATATTAAGCCCGCAAGCTATATCCCGGCAATGTCTCAATGAAGATCTAGAGAACTTTTCTGGACTCTCTGGACTAAAACTTAATTATGATAAGTGTATTGGATCTTTAAAAAAATACAACTTTTACATTACCCAACAGTTTACCTATACAATGGGCTGACGGTATCACAAAATATATAAATGAGCTCCACACAATGAATTTCAATAGAAAACTAGTAAAAATAGAAATGATCCTACAACCACGGAGTGGTAAAATACCTGTCTATTAGTCATATCTCAGTTTACTCACTTACTTATGGCGCTGTCTACTCCTGATGATTATTTTTTCAAATAATGTGAGCAAAAAATATTTAGCCATTTTCTGGGATGCTTAACCAGACAAGATAAAGCGTGTGTCACAACTTCCACCGAAGGTGGCTCCTCTCCCTGTTAAGGCAGTGCTCGGCGATCGTCGTCGCCAGCCTACTAGCTGCCACGATCCATTTTTCCTTTTTGTTTGTGTCTGTCTGTTGTTATCACCTGTGTCTGATTAGTTAATTTTGGTGAGTTTATTAACCTCCGCTGCCTGTAGCTTCAAATTGTATGTTAAATATCAGGATAGTTGAAAAATATATGCCACATAGAAATCTGAAGAGGGTGGCCAGAAGAGATAGGTGGGATGGGTTGAGGAAAGCTGAGGTTTGGGAAGTGGAATTGGAGACAAGTGGGAGTGGAGCTACTGGGAGGGGAATAGAATGACTGTCAAAGATTAGTAAAAAAAAGTTTGTTTGAATGACTGAGGGCCAACGTTGTTACATCTAATGCTTGTTTGCCTGATGCTGATGCCACGCAGGTGTTTGCAGCGTACACATGTAAATAGTGCCATGAATGTATTCAAACATATTCAGTTGTCCTTGATGTCTTTTGTTGTTATTTTCTGTTTTCATTGTTTCTCTTTTGTTCATTTTGTTGGTGCATTGGGGGACGGGGTCTTGGGGGTAGGGAACGGCATTATTATTTCTCGGGGAGGGGGAGTCTTGGATAGTTGTTATTCATTGTTCGGTTCCTGTACCCAAGAAGGCAAAGAGAACTGAACTTAATGACTATCGCCCCGTAGCACTCACATCTGTCATCATGAAGTGCTTTGAGAGACTAGTCAAGAATCATATCACCTCTACATTACCTGCCACACTAGACCCACTTCAATTTGCTTACCGCCCCAATAGGTCCACAGATGACGCAATCACACTGCACACTGTCCTAACCCATCTGGGCAAGAGGAATACCTATGAAAGAATGCTGTTCATCGATTAAAGCTCAGTATTTCACATCATAGTACGCCCCAAGCTCATAATTAAGCTCAAGGTCCTGGGTCTGAACCCCACCCTGTGCAACTGGGTCCTGGACTTCCTGACGGGCCGCCCCCAGGTGGAGAAGGTACTCCGCTGACCCACTCCGCTGATCCTCAACACTGGGGCCCCACAAGGGTGTGTGCTCAGCCCCCTCTTGTACAACCATGACTGCTTGGACATGCACGCCTCCAACTCAATCATGAAGTTTACAGACAACACAACAGTAGTAGGCTTGATTACCAACAATGATGAGACAGACTACAGGGAGGAGGTGAGGGCTCTGGGAGTGTGGTGTCTAGAAAAAAACCAATCACTCAACGTCAACAAAACAAAGGAGATGATCGTGGACTTCAGGAACCAGCAGAGGGAGCACCCCCCTATCTACATTGACGGGACTGCAGAGGAGAAGGTGGAATGCTTCAAGTTCCTTGGCGTACACATCACTGGCAAACTGAAATGGACCACCCACACAGACAGTGTGGTGAAGAAGGCTCAACAGAGCCTCTTCAACCTCAGGAGGCTAAAGAAATTTGGCGTGTCACCTAAAGCCCTCACAAAATTTTACAGATACACAATTGAAAGCCTCCTGTCGGGCTGTATCACCGGCTGGTGCGGCAACTGCACCGCCCGCAACGGCGAGGCTCTCCAGAGGGTGGTGAGGTCTGCCCAACGTATTACCGGGGGAAAACTACCCGCCCTCCAGGACACCTACAGCACCCGATGCCATAGGAAGGCCAAAAGGATAATCAAGGACATCAACCACCCGAGCCACTGCCTGTTCACCCTGCTATCATCCAGAAGGTGAGGTCAGTACAGTATTGCTCATCTCATATGTCATATGTTTTCTATACTGTTCTACTGTATTTTGTCCGTTACGCTCTGACATTGCTCATACATATGTATATAGTCTTAATTCATTCCTACTTAGATTTGTGTGTATTGGGTATATGTTGTGTAATTTGTTAGATATTACTTGTTAGATATTCCTGCACTGCCGGAGCTAGAAGCACATGCATTTCGCTACACCCACAATAACATCTGCTAATCATGTGTATGTGACCAATAAAATTGGATTTGAATCAGTCACAGGGTAGCATGGACCTCATTAATCTCAGAGATAAACAACCTGTGTGTGTGTGTGTGTGTGTGTGTGTGTGTGTGTGTGTGTGTGTGTGTGTGTGTGTGTGTGTGTGTGTGTGTGTGTGTGTGTGAACACAAGACTGACACAAATTTGTTGACTGTGTGTATGTTTACACAGATTTGAAAATAAACATGAACCAAATTATATCTCTAATCAGTTCAAGTTTTTTGAAATGTGAAATCTCCTGAGGTATTTGTGGCATTGTCTGTCTTCTTGCAATTACATTGCTTCCAGAGGTAGAACAGTCTGCCAGAGAATGTGAGCTTACAGTAAGTCTGATCACCTTATAGCTGATAGTGACTTCAGCATTGCTGCACACAACCCTTGGGTTGTGTGCATGTGTGCACAAAGAAAATGTTACAAAAAAACTCAAGGAACAAACCACCCACAAACCCATCACACTCAGTACCCCTTGCTTCCGACCTCTGAACCCTGGATGTAGCCCCAGTGGATGCAAGGTGCAAGGGGTCAAGGAGCTGGAGTCGTGTGTCCCTGTGTGTGTCAGCTGTGTGTCCCTGTGTGTGAGAGCTCCATCCTGGCCTCTGAGATGTGAAAGCACTGACTTACAGTATACTGTAGACCTGGTAGACATCACAGAGATGTTTCTGACAGGGCTCACAGGGTCGATGGAGGGAACATGACATGATGTCATTAACTAATGTAGCCAGCACAGTGACACCAATACACGCTCTCCTCACCCACTCCTCGCCCCACTGGTCCACACCACCCTCTTCTCCATCAACTCACTAACTACTCCTACCTAAACAGCAGCTTACTCAACCCTTTCCCTCCTCAACCCCCCCCCCCCAACAAGTCCTACCTAAATAAACATGTGTAGAGGCAGCCACCTCACCTTCCCACCCACCCCCTTCCCTGTCTCTAGCTACAAACCAACCTAAATAAATATGTGAATGGAAGCGGGGGGTTAATGGGGCCAAGTTTGGGGAGAGAGGGAGGGAGGGATGAATGGAAGGAGGGGAAGGGAAAGGTGGGGGACCCTGGGGAACTCATTACAACCACACAAAAGGGACATTAAGGACATTAACAAGCTGAGTTATTACACACACACACACACACACACACCTTTGGCAGTGAGGGCCTTGGTATGATTTGAGTTCTCAGAACAGAGACTTGTGTCCTAGCCATAGAGAGCTGATGCCCTCATAGGTACAGTTACACAGTTACACTATGCTATCCTGCCCTACCACAGGCCTCTCATGATCCTTTATTCAATAAAGAACTCTTTCCTTTTACAGCATTCCTCTCTTTCCCTTTCTCTCTCTCTCTCTCTTTCTCAACTTTGTGATGTTTGTTTACCAGTGCGTGTTTTTTGATCATGGTTTTAATTGATGGTTCCCTGTCAACCTCCTCCAACAATGCTGCATGAACATAAACAACTACTAAAGTAAAACATGTGCTTCTTTCTCCTCCAGCGTGTGTGTGTGTGTGTGTGTGTGTGTGTGTGTGTGTGTGTGTGTGTGTGTGTGTGTGTGTGTGTGTGTGTGTGTGTGTGTGTGTGTGTGTGTGTGTGTGGCCTATGCACGTGACCCTTAGGGCATTTTCACACATTTTTGAGCTAAGCCTATAGTTCAAATCGGTGTTAGAATATTTGTTACATTGTATTATTTTTATTTTGGTCATATTTTAGTTTGTCAAGCAAACAAAAATTCCTAAACAAAACCATGTGCCCATGCAAGTCATTTGTTCATTGGACAAAAATGGTCATGTTAAATCCATCTATGATTATCATTCATGAAGCATCACTTGTGTCATATTTGGTGTTCGAACAACATGCGGGAGGAAACAGCACAATAGCTTCTCTTACTGCACGTGAATAGGCTATATTCAGAGCCTATCACCGGTATAACACTAATCTGCCTACACTCAGAAAATATCCAGATATGAAGTTATGATGCAGCAAGCATCTGTGCAACTCTGGTTATTTTCCTGTATTTAGACAGGACTTCGTTCTCACCTGCAGCGAACTGCACCATGGTACGAATTCAATCGTACCGAAACCACCCTTTTTGAGCAAACAATGCATGGTACCTAGTTTATCCAGATAGCAAGAATGTCCTCCTGTGTGCTATTTTCCACTTTCCCTAAGCCCAAGGCTATAAATTCCTATCGCCAGCCAGCAAGTGGAGTTTGCGGACATGATTTGCATCTCTGGCGGGTAGCCCCCACGAAAAGGACAACTATAAGCCCTTAGCAGGCCGCTTTTGCATCTCTGGCGTTTAGCCCCCACTCAGAGGACAGCTATGAGCCCAAGGCAAGCCATCTAGCCATGAGTTCATTTTAAGGACAATAGCAAGCAATTTCTCTAATCTGAAATTCAACATGCCTTCTTCCAGCTAACCACAGCTGTTTTTGTTGTTTCTATAAATACCTTATATTTGTTATGACTTTAATTTGATTAGATTCAATTGCTAATTAAAAAACACAATACAACCACACGTGGACATAATGCATTTACAACAATTGAGAATGACACAAAGTGATACACCTAATCATTTACAGTTTAAGTAGATTAATGATCGCCTACATTTATTCCATTGATTTAATATACTATTTTTTTGAGGCAATACAAATAGTCCCTGTCTAGCAATAAATGCCAATCCCTAAACCGCCACACCCACTTGAAGAAAAGTGTTGATTATGGCATGAACGAGTGTTACACAGTGTCCCCACTGCAACACATAACAATACTACTGTTACATCCTTTATTTGATTTGTTACAAGTGTGAAATCCTACCATAATAGCGTAATTACACAACTGTATAGTGTGTCACAAAACTGTCAGAATTACTCAATTAATACTGAAAAATAATATATTCACTTCCAATGACATAAAACAAAACAGCTGTCACTTTTCTATTCTCTTTGTTTGTATTATTGACAGTGACTTTTCTGTCTGTTTTGTTTTCCAAGTCTTTCCATTTTTTGTGTATCACCTGCATGTTGTGTGTCATCAGTAGCACTATCTGGAGTCGAAACAGTCTCTGTTTGTCCCTACAGTCTCAGGTTGACTTTGCTCTGTGGATGGTGATGATTCCTCCTCAGAATACCTCCAGTGTCAAATTAAACTTGGTATGATCTTCCATCAACAGATTTCAGCCCTGTTGCTTTTCTCCAGAATGTGTTTGGTTCTACAGGTTGGATTCTGACACTTTCACCTTCGCTTAATGTTCCCATGTCCTTAAGCATCTGTCATAGTAGGTTACTTTTTTTTCTATCTGACCTTGTTTGTTGCTTGTTTGTTTTATCCCTGGTTGTAGAAGATTATATGGGTAGAAGAGTTTGAGTTCTCTTACTCAGCAGTCTTTGAGCTGGGCTCACGTTATTTCCTTGTGAAGGTGTATTGCGATGGTCCAGTATAGCCAAGTAAGGGTCTTTGTCTCTGTTTGGGCTTTCCGCATCAGATGTTTTGGATTCTGCTTTCCCATTACTTTGAGGGTAACCAGGTGACGAGGTCTTCTGTGCGAATTCCCATAGTATTCCTCGCAAAAGATTCAACAAACTAAGGTCCATTATCAGAGAAACAGACGTCTGGTATCCCTTGTCTTGCAAAGTGTGATTTAAGCTTGCGGATCAAGGTGGTGGACTTTATGTCAGTTAGGTAGTAAAGTTCCCAGAAGTTAGAAAAGTAATCCACTATAATCAGATCATCTCTGTTGTCAAAAGGTAACAGGTCTCTGCCTACCTTTTCTCATGGTCGGCTAGGCAGCTCATGTGGTCTCCTTTTGTTGTTTTGTGTCCCTAGACCTGTAGATGTCACATTTTTCTAAGAATGTCTTAACCTGTTCGTTCATGCCTTGCCAGTATGTATACACATTCTCTTGCCCTCCTGAGACATCCTTCAATCCCAATGTGAGACGAGTGAATCAGCTTAGTTATTTCACCTCCAAATGTGTCTGGAATAACTGCTCTTTCTCCTCTGAATATGATTCCATCTTAAATACTTAGTTCATCTTGAAACGAGTAGTAGTGTATGACATTGTTTAGTGTATCTATCTTCGTTGGCCATCGCAACTGAATGGTCTGTATCAGTGTCTGCATTTTCTTGTCTTTTGCTGTTTCAGAGCAAATAGCTTTGAGCCTCTGCTCTGAGATGAGTAGTTATTAGACCATATTAATGCTCTCTATTTAATCTTCAACTGATCCTTCAGTGGTCCTTTCTGGTAAGTATGTTCTGCTCAGAGTATCGGCAAGCAATGTAATCTCAATGTCATATTTATGTAGTCTGAGAAACAGTCCTTGAGGTCTCTTTGGTGTGCTGAGCAAAGGCTCTCTCTCAT
Source organism: Oncorhynchus masou masou (assembly GCF_036934945.1). Classification (NCBI taxonomy): domain Eukaryota; kingdom Metazoa; phylum Chordata; class Actinopteri; order Salmoniformes; family Salmonidae; genus Oncorhynchus; species Oncorhynchus masou. Next base: position 47,942,529 of record NC_088226.1, on the reverse strand, counting down.
GTACACTCACTCTCCGGTCATAAGAATACTGATGGAATTTCTCCATGCCGAAAACAATTGCCAAACATTATATTTCTATTCGGTCGTAGCCCCCCTCTGTGTCAGTGCTCGACTCCCAAATGCTATATGTTTCCCACCTTGCATCAGGGTAGCATCGAGTTCTGTCTCTGAGGAGTGGCACTGTAGTGTCAGTTCATCTTCAGGGTCATAGTACTACAGTACTGGTGCTTTGGCAACGGTGTCTTTTGATCTTGAGGAACACCTGTTTGTGCATCTCAGTCCAGTCCCAAGGATTTTATTTTTGCGTCAGTTGTCTCAGTAACACACAGTTGTCAGATCGGTCACCATTCCTAGTAGACGTTGTACTCCTTTCACATCCGTTGATCTTGGCATCTCTCATATCACTCGCACTTTCTCCAGGCTGATTTTCAGTCTGATGTCAGTAGGTGCCCAATGTATGGAACTTATTTTCTTCTCAGGCAGAGCCTGTCTGCGTTTAGCTTGCATCTGTTCAGGAATGGCCTCAGTTTCTCGCTATGGTTTCTGTTCACTATCTCTATCACCCTCTCCCGTAATAAAAATATCATATGCGGTGATGTGTATTCCGTGTAAGCCCTTGAGCACTTGGCTCAATTTCCTTTGGAAAATGTCAGGTGTTGGGCTAATCCCCATCAGCATCTTCAACCATCTGTGTCTGTCACACTGTGTAGAGAATGTGGTCAGATAGCTTAACTCTTCTTCAAGCTGGACGTGCCAGAAATCATTCTTGACATCACACACTATAAATACAGTTCTGGTAAGATGCCATTTATTGTTGGTAGAGGAAAGTGACTTCTCTTTCGTGCTTTGTTCAGTGGTCTGGAGTCTACACATATTCTCACCTTACCATTTGGTTTCTTTACGATCTCAAGGCTGCTTATCCAGTTGGTGCTTTTCTCCACAGGTGTAGTAATACTCCTAATCTGAAGGCTGCTCTGTTTCACTGGCTCCAGGCATCTCTTTTTGTTCTCTATAGTCCATTGACACTCTGTGTCCATACCCACTGTTGCAATGCTATCCATGCACAGCAAGAAGGTTCACAAACTACACTTTCACTAGGTTCATGGCCTGAACTCCATACTGCCTAGTACTGGCACCGTAGAGCCCTCATCAACCACCATAAACTCTAGATGGTACAGTTTCTTGTTTTGTGGATTTCTCAGTTTAATCTTGCATTTGCCAAGTGGCTGTAGTGTGTTCTTGTTGTAAATCACTAGGACTTGGTTTGTATTCGCAACTTGTGTGACCGGGTTCAGTAGATTCATTGGGATAATATTACAGTTTACACAATCTAACTGAAATATCATTAGTTCTTTGCCAATGAGCATTGCTGTCTGCTGCCTTTTACTGTATTTACATTCTCATTAGTAACACACAGAATTTCCTCGTATTTCTCATCTGTCTCAGTCACGTTATGCACTGGTTATCCTCTCCTTTGCTTTGCCATGCACTTTGCAGCAAAATGATTGTACTTCCCACACTTTTTCCATTGCTTTCCAAAAAATGGGCATGTAGTTGTATTCCATTCATGTGGTTTCCCACAGAATTTGCACGAGATTGCATCTTTGTCCTTTTCTTTCTTTGCTGTATGTTTCATTGCATGTACTTCCTCAACTTTGTTTCCTTTAATTGTTTTACTGTTCTCACGTGATAACTCAGCAGCTCTCCATATCTGCGTACATTTGTCTAATAGCAGTCTCTTTCTAAGATGGGAGTTGCATGTGCCATAAATAATTCTATCACAGATCAATGAGTCTTTAATATCACTGAAATGGCATGTACTGGCTAGGACTAAGATCTGTCCATTCATCAATACCTTCATCAGTTTCTTTATTTCTTACAAAGAAACGATACCTCTCAACAATCTCATTCAACCTTGGGTTGCTATGCGCGTCAAATGCCTCAATAAGCTCCTTGCCAACGTTGAACACATCAGTATCTCACACAGCTCCCTAGATCTCTCCAATGTGATAGTAGAAAAGTTTCATTTTCACGGTCTCTTTCACGTCTGCTAGTGTAAGATCCAGGTAGTGTAAACTCCTCTTTGCACGATTTCCAACTCTTCGCCAGGTTGTTTGTGTCCAAGCATAATGTCAATGGTGGTTTTAATCCAAGTGCACTCTCCATCTTGCAATGTGGTTTCTCTCTGCCGTAAGCTGCTTTGGTGGGTTTCTTCCAAGCTAGCTACGTAGCTTACTGTTGGCAAGCCACTTTCAAGTTTGCTACTCAGTCTCCCGATGGCAAAAGACGGCATTTCAGCTGCTTAAGTTTTATTTATTAACAGTCAACATCTCAGCATCAATACAGACGTGCTGGTCACTGCAGTAGCATGGTAGGAACGAGTGTTGCACACATTAGTGTCCCCACTGCAATATTGTTGTAACATAAAGAACCGTTTCATTGTTTGTATTTATCACCACCGAATGTTTTGAGATACCGGACAATAATACACTAGCGGCACCCATTCAGTTGACATAATAGAAGGAGCACCAACTCGCTAGCCTGGATTTTGAATCATGCATGGAGATAATAGACTTCATTGGCTAGCTAGCTAGTTTTTTTCCAAATTCAAGTTCTCATCTGTTGATGCACCATATGGAATGTAAAGTGTGTTTGCTCAAATAAATAATGTTACTGTTTCCTTCATTTGTGAGTAGTTTTACTTGTGTAACATTAATGTCAATGATGACAATAACACAAGTTAGCTAGCTAGTCTAGCTAGTTAACGTTACTTGGCTAGCTAGCTTGCTAACGTTAGCTAAACTTGAACTTGGTTGTTGCTAGCTGCTATAGTGTCTTCAGAAAGTATTCACACCCTTTGACTTTTTCCATATTTTGTTGTGTTATAGCCGGAATTTTAAATATATTTAATTGAGTTATTTTGGCACTGGCCTATACACAACCATAATTGGCACTGGCCTATATACCCCATAATGTCAAGGTGGAATGCTGTTTTTAGAAATGTTAAAACATGTATTACAAATGACAGCTGAAATGTCTTCAGTCAATAAGTATTCAACCCTTTTGCTATGGCAAGCCTAAATTAGTTCAGGAGTAAAAATTTACTAAACAAGTCACATAATAAGTTGCATGGACTCACTCTGTGTGCAATAATAGAGCGTATTATGATTTTGAATGAGTACCTCATCTCTGTACACCACGTACACAATACACAAGGGGTGTGAACTTCAAACACAGATTCTACCTCAAAGACCAGATGGGTAAAAAATAAAAAAGCAGAGATTGAATATCCCTTTGAGCATGGTGAAGTTATTAATTACACTTTGAATAGTGTATCAAAACACCCAGTCACTACAAAGATGCAGGTGTCCTTCCTAACTCAGTTGCCGGAGAGGAAAGAAATCTCTCAGGGATTCCACCATGAGGCCAATAGTGACTTTAAACCAGTTACATAGTTTAATGGCTGTGATAGGAGAAAACTGAGGATGGATCAACAACATTGTAGTTACTCCACAATACTAACCTTATTGACAGAGTGAAAAGAAGGAAGCCTGTACAGAATAAAAATATTCCAAAACATGCATCCTGTTTGCAACAAGGCACTAAGGCACAAGATACTGCAAAAAAACATGGCAAAGCAATTAACTTTTTGTCCTGAATACAAAGTGTTGTGTGGTATTGGACTTGTCCCTAACATATTACGGAGTACCACTCTCCATATTTTCAAGCATAGTGGTGATTGCATAATGTTATCATGTTTCCCTCAATCCTGACTATTCTCCCAATCCCTACTGCTGAAAAACATCCCCACAGCATGATGCTGCCACCACCATGATTCACCATAGGGGGGGAGTGACAGGTTTCTTCAAGATGTGATGCTTGGCATTCAGGCTAAAGAGTTCAATCTTGGTTTCATCAGACCAAAGAATCTTGTTTCTCATGGTATGAGAGTCCTTTAGGTGCCTTTTGGCAAACTCCAAGCGGGCTGCCATGTGCCTTTTACTGAGGAGTGGCTTCCGTCTGGCCACTCTAAGATAAAGGCCTGATTGGTGGAGTGTTGCAGAGCTGGTTGTCCTTCTGGAAGATTCTCCCATCTCCACAGAGGAACTCTGGAGCTCTGTCAGAGTGACCATTGGGTTCCCCCGATTGTTCAGTCTGGCCGTGCGGTCAGCTCTAGGAAGAGTCTTGGTGGTTCCAAACTTCTTTGTCCACTGTGGTTGTTGGACCTTCAATGCTGCAGAAATGTTTTGGTACCCTTCCCCTGATCTGTGCCTCGACATAACCCTGTCTTGGAGCTCTACGGATAATTCCTTCGACCTCATGGCTTGGTTTTTTACTCTGACGTGCACTGTCAACTGTGCGACCTTATATAGACAGGTGTGTGCCTTTCCAAATCATGGCCAATCAATTGAGTTTACCACAGGTGGACTCCAATCACGTTGTAGAAACATCTCAAAGATGATCAATGGAAACAGGATGCATCCGACCTTAATTTTGAATCTCATAGCAAAAGGTTTGAATGCTTATGTAAATAAGGTATTTCTGTTGTTGTTGTTTTTTTTACATTTGCATAATATTCTAACAACCTGTTTTTGCTTTGTCATTATTGGGTATTGTGTAGATTGAGTAAAACAAATAATGTATTCAAGTTTAGAATAAGGCTGTAGCGTAACAAATTGTGGAAAAGGGGAAGGGGTCTGAATACTTTACGAATGCTCTGTGTATACTTTCATATCATTCTATGCTGCAACTGCACTGTACTTATTCCACTCACTATGCACACGGGTAAACAATGTCCATAGCCATACTATATATTCTAATTTATTATTTACATTTCTATCTTATTTTTCTGTATCTGCATGCCTCTTGTACTTGATTTAGTTTGTTATATATTTACAAAGTCACTTATTTGATCTCTTTCCTATGTTACTTATTTGATTACTATGTCATTTGTGTCGCCGTTTCATTGTGTGAGAAGCCTGCAAGTACTTGACAATAAGATTTGACTTGATTGGTCTTCACCAGTGGATCCAGGTAACCAGGACTGGCCCTCGTTATCTGATAGATTTTGCACACACACATAATCATTTACAGTACTTTTCCACAAAACTTGTTTTACTCCCTGTACCCATGACTGCATGGCCTCACACAGTTCCAACTCCATCATCAAGTTCAATGATGAAATGACAGTAGCAGGCCTGATTACCAAAGACGAGAAGGTCTACAGAGAGGAGGGGGCACTCTAATGGTCTGGTGCCAGGTAAACAACCTCTCCCTCAACATCAGCTAAATAAAAGTGCTGATTGTGGACTTCAGGAGGAACCAGACTGGGCACGCCCCTATCCTCATTAACAGGGCCGCCGTGGAGACGGTCAAAAGCTTTTGTCGGCGTACACATCTCAGAGGAGCTGAAAGGGTAAAACCACACAGAAACCATGATGAAGAAGGCATGACAGCAACTCTTCAACTGAAGAAATTCGGCCTGTCCCAGAGGGCCCTCACAGTGTTCTACAGGAGCACCATCGAGAGCATACTGTCGGGCTGCATCACAGCCTGGTACGTCAACTCCACGGCCGCTGACCGATTTTTTTTAGACCTACCTACATTGTATTTTATTTTCCATTTGGTCCAGTTGGTTTCATATTGCCAAATGTCCAATAAAATAAAATGCCTAAAGAAATCCACGTGTTTATGCAAGTCATTTATTTACTGGAGAAAAATGCTCAGGTTAAATCCATCTATGACTTTCAAGAAGCATAACTTGTGTGTGACAAACGTTATATTACTTTCATTTAAATGTGGTTTTTCAACAACATGCAGGAGGAAGCCACACAATAGCCCCTCCAAATCCAACGTGAATAGACTTGATAAGACTATAGCCCCATCTCCTCTAATCTGCATCGGATGCGCTCATACTTTGAGTGTACAAAACATTAAGAACACCTGCTTTTTCCATGACATAGTCTAACCAGGTGAATCCAGGTGAAAGTTCTGATCCCTTATTGATGTCACTTGTTAAATCTACATCAATCAGTGTAGAAGAAGGGGAGAGGACAGATTAAAGAAGGATTTGTAAACCTTGATACAATTGAGACATGGATTGTGTATGTGCGCCATTCAGAGGGTGAATGGGCAAGACAAAATATTTAAGTGCCTTTGAACGGGGTTTGGTAGTAGGTGCACCGGTTTGAGTCAAGAACTGCAACACGGCTGGGATTTTCACAATCTACAGTTTCCCATGTGTATCAAGAATGGTCCGCCACCCAAGCCAACTAGACACAGCTGAGGCAAGCATTGGAGTCAACATGGGGCAGCATCCCTGTGGAACGCTTCGACATCTTGTAGAGTACATGCCCCAACGAAGAAAGGGGGGGGGGGGGGTGCAAGTCAAGATTAGGAAGGAGTTCTTAATGTTTTGTACACTCAGTGTAAATATGCTGCTACTGACAGAATGTTTCACAGTTATCAAGTTATGGTAGGCTACTGCGTGCATTTCACCAATAATAGGCCTGTAGCGCCTTTGGTTCTTTTTCTCTATTTGTTTCCGGACTGCTTTCACACCAGACCATGATATGAGTGGAATCGGACCACCCTTTCTGAGTGAACCAAGGTGCGCTGTTTAGTGAGCTCCATGTTCAGATAGTGTTCACACCAGTCCAAACAAACCGAACTAAGGTGGTAAACGCACCAGAGTTTGGAAAATACTATTTTGGTTCGGTGAAAGCCACCTTAGTGTAAGAGCCAAGAAAGCCATGCTGGTTTCAGTACCGACTAAAATGTCTTTATGGTTTGGAACTGGAGCCCAAACCCCAAACAGTTACCATAGCAACCCAGCAACTACACCCAAACAGTTACCATAGAAACAAATATACACTCTATCCTCTGTCTGTCTCTCTATCTATCTGTCTATACAATATGTATATTAATGCAAATGTGTAGGCTATATCTGTATGCCAGACATGGTGGTCTCCCTATCTCCTTCCAGAAAGTGCTCCACTAGGGCACTCTGCTCTGTGGCCTGTCTGAGCCTTACTACCTTGTGTTTTATGTCTCCTTTTAATGACAAATTCCTCGTTATTATGATCAGACAGCAGGACACACACACACACAGTGACAGCTATTTGCGTTGTGGCTGTGATATAGTCCTGGACATTAGTGTTGGCTGGTGTTTTAAAGTCCAGACATCCTTAGACATTACTCAGGTGATACGCCACTACTGATTATGTACGTGTCCCGGTTATGTGTGTGTGTGTGAGGGGGGGGGGGGGGGTAGGAGTGAGGGAGAGAGAGTGAATAATAGCACTTACATTGACATTTATCACAGGGTTCATACAGCTAACTAAATGACCATCGGCCATTGCATTTTCTAGGAGTACTACAGTGTGTCTACAATGGCCTTCTGTCTGCAAGCTGCTTGGATGGAGTTGATTTTAAAAAGAAAAAAGAATTAAGGAGTGGTAGGCAGAGAAAAAAACTGATTGAACGTGTGTGTTTCTGTAATACGAGAGAGCAGAGTGGAGGTAGAGGGAGGTGGAGGCAGATAAGAGTGGTAAGAGTGAGATGGGGGAGGGAGAAAGGGGTGAGAGTGCCAGGCAATCGGGGAGAGAGAGTCTGGAAAGCATCAGTGCAGTGTGTGTGTGTGTGTTTTCCCTCCATGGTCTATGGCTTGCTAACCTGTGGGTCACTGGCAGCTTCAGGTGATGGAGCAACAAGCTCTCAAAGTCTCACTGCGGAATTAGATGTTCATCCACATCCACATGAAGTTGCTTCAAACGTCAACTTTTGAAGCGTTTTTGTTGCTCCTGCTGCTCTGTATCGTTCCATTTCTCCAAACGTTAAACTTCGAAGTTAAGGGTTAAGTTTAGGCACTCATTCCAAATGGTTACGGTAAGGGTACGATTTAAGATAGGGTTAAACTACTGAAGTCAATTTCTGGCACAACATGGGAATAACATTCTCCTACACACACATACATGCACAAACCCGCAAGCATGCACGCACGCACATACACACACACACACACAGACGCACACTGCTCCCCCAGCCAGAACTTCTGCAATTTGTCCTCTGTTCCCACGTTTGTGCCGCAGCTGAGATTGTAGTAAACACACTTTCACTCACTCACTCACTCACTCACTGACACACTCACTCACACTCACTCACACACTCACCAAGCTTGATGATTGAGTAACAATAACACAGAGAATACACTGGAAATATACTTTATGTTGTGACAATCAGCATTGGATATGGATCAGGTGTGCGAGTGCGTTATTAGCAGCTGCTGGTGGTGTATTAGTAGTCCAGTGTGACATGCTCAGGAGAAGGGCTATATTACACACACATCTGCTGCTGTTGATTTGGGTGGTGTTGTTGGGGCTGGGAATGTGGGTCTTGCAGCTCCACTGCTGTGTGTGAGTGTACCAGCTCAGTGACATAAATTAACTGCTATGATCTAAACTTCATTCATCTCATTAAAGGGAAGATTGTTCCATAACTTCTTGTTGGACGACCTTTCACTTGAACCTTGGGATGTACCATTGACTGTTGCCTCAGTCAATCAGCTGTAGCAGCATTGCCATCTAGAGGATACACCATGTAAGGACTCGTTTACTGTCCATACCCCAGTACAGACCAATTTGACTTTAGTCATTCAAATACAGTCAACTCCATGCATCTACTGGTACTTGGGACTATTGTAACGGTGTGCACTAAACCAGAGCATACAGTTATCAAGAGTACCAGAGGAATGTATTGCGTGTCAAATGTGTGGGTATAAGACAAGAGGTTAGTGGGGTAGAACTGTGGAAGAATGCCGTGCTCGCTGATTCGCAGTGTCCTGGAAACAGAATGGGTCAGGGGCGTAGTCTAAATCTTCAAAGAAACATTCCAGACACATTCTTAACTCACACAGTCCATCTTTCTTCACACAAAGGGAATCCCCCCTTTGTCCTTGGTAACAGGCGTCCTCTGTGTGTGCGTACGTGGGTGTGAGTGTGTTCATACCTTGAGGTCCTTTACAGTGGTATATGATCCCCAGCTATGTGGGTTGAATACCTGTTAGGTAACGCACACCATGGTCTAGTTAAAACACTTGATCCGGTTCACATGTCAATTATTAACTAGAGTTCCTCTCAAGCAATACTGAAAGCTAGTTTCTCCGTCCCAGACCAAGTATTTTCCCAGGAAACAAAGCAAAACCATTGAGTTCTAAACTATGTATTTATTACAATTACAATTTTACATCTCAAACTAAATCCAAGACAAACTCTAGTGTACTGTAGCAATCTATGGGAGGTTCTCAATTGGTTTGCTCAACTCCTCCGTTCTACCCTCACCTCCTTTTGAAAAATGTCAATGGTAACCGAGAAGGAGGGGAAAGAAAATATAGAAACAAATGCACTTGTTTGAATTGAGACTCCTTCACTCATGTGGCATCATGCAAATTATGTTTACAAGGGTGGACTCCCATATTAAATGTGTAGTTGTAAAAATACATTTAGCTAGTTGTGCTAGACATTTTATAGATAAAGGGATAAGTAGCATATCCCTTTTATATATGTACATACTTTTCTCCCCCAAGTAAACAACAGCCGATTCAAAGAGGATGAGGCATATGTCAAAACTGTTCTGCAATGGACTCTGGGCATTTGCTTCCTCAGTGGGAGGAGGTAGGGACACACCTGCGTTCGTCTACTTACTAATTGATACTCTCCTTGGCCACTCGACCACTTATCTGCTTCCAGGTCACGGAGGAGAGTATGGAGGAGTCGAAGAGAGGACGGTTTCCCAAATGAGAATCTCCCCCATGGCGCTGAAGTCCTTGTTTCCATTACCGTTGATGTACTGCCATCTGTTGGTAAAATATAGTAAAGCATTGGAGGGTTTCAGCGAGTACAGCCAAAAGGTTTTATTTGGATCACTCAGTTGTAGCTACAAAGAGAGGACCATTAGGACAATGAAGTTGCTTTAGCAATGGCAAATATACTTCACATGAGTAGACAACACTCACCATTAAGCCGTCCATCCTCAACAGCTCCCAACATTGCTGTTCTGCAGAATGAACTAGTCATGTGTTCCACCTGACCATTGCCACCACATTCAGTAGCGTCTTTTGCTCATCACATCACCTGTACATAAAGAGTGGAAGCCTTTTCGGTTCACATAATTGAAATCGTTTTGGGATGGTGATTGTATGTCGATGTGGGGTCCGTCTATTGGTCCGTTCGTATTTGGGAACCCATTGATGGCATAATGGCAAATAAATCCCTCTTGACTTCAACTTGTTGTGCAATGGTGCGTTACTGTTCGTTTTACTGATGATTGCATCCAAAACATTGTCTCACCGAGGGCTGTGAGATGCCGATAGGCACTTTTCAGCAGGAGCTTGCCTATTGTCAAATACTCGAGGGTTTATAGACATTTTAGCAGACGCTCTTATCCAGGGCGATTTACAGTAGTGTGTGTACATTTTCAATTTTGTTTGTACTGGTCCCCCGTGGGAATATAACTCACAACCCTGGCGTTGCAAGTGCCGTGCTCTACCACTTTACCAACTGAGCCACGCGGGATAACACTTAGACGTGCAGCGGAATGGCATAAGTTTGCCTTTTGAAAGTAGGTCTTAAATCCTCGCAAAAATCCTATAAGGTCGTTTTTGGAAATGATAACTGATGCTTTCTGCAGATAAAGCCACATCGGTCTCAAAAAAACACGCTCTCTGCGAAATGTAACGTGTGCCAAATCAGAGCAATCGCTCATTCTCAGTCTAAAGTATTTCAACATTGGTAAAACTTTCACACGTACCTCCCATTTAACAAATTACTGTACTTTATACGGATTTTTATTGTTAAATGCAAAGTGGTCGAATTGTATAGCATGTCATGATGTATGAAATCACAATAGATATCGATAAATGATTTTGAATTACTACTCAATGCTATGCTTGACAAGTAGTTCCCTTATTCCACCACTTGGCACTGTGCATATGCACGATGGCCATGCATAAATTTATGCACTTAAACATTCATATTGGTAAATCTCACAGTTTGGGTGGAAATTATCCCATTGATGGTTTATGCACAGACTTGTTTTCTTACAGTTTATAAATTAGGCCCCTACTTGAGCTTTTGGGACTCAAGTACTAAACCAAAACACTGTCCATTATTCTAAGGCCTCGGCTCTTATCTGATGCACAGAATCCTTACAGGAGGCAATTACCTCCAGTTTGTATACTGGTCAAACAGTTGCTTCTTTCCTTCAGTGAGGTTAACACTGATCTGTAGATTAGATGTGATCGGTGCAAGTTTCTTAAAACTTAAAATAATTCAATTGAAAGCAAAGTTAACATTCAGTTACTGGAAGGAAGGATGCATTTTCTAAGTATTGATGCAGAATAAATATATAAATAATCAACCACCAACAACAAAAAACACCCCCCACAGTGGTCTTCCAAAAGTGTGTTTATTGGGGTAGTAACACTGTACAATGCTAAGTTCATATCAAAGCCTTGCTCCTCAGAAGACATTATGAATGGATTAATGGATGCTTACTGAATATGTAAGTTGTGAGATACTTTAATTAGTGCATCAAAACCTACAAGACTCTTGAAGGGATGATTAGTTCTATCGTTAGAGGACTTATAGCGTAACCACTATGTGCTGATACTTTGGCAGTGGGCCTATCTGGGCTTTGGGTTGTGTCCGGGACGACTTTGTGTGCCCCCTCCCGAGGCTCAGGGCTGTGTGTAGCGGAGGTATTTCTTTCCAGAAGGCAGCTCTTTGGTGGTGACGCCATTGGGGAAAAGTTCAGCAGCCTCTGCATCGGAGAGAGAGGGAATAACCATACACTTCTCACCAGGCTGAGAGAGTGAGGGAGAGAAAGAGAAAAATATGAAGTCAAAAAACAATATGGTACATATAGATTTGAGAGAGTGGAGACTAAGTTAGTGAGATGTTTTCAAGTGGTCTAATATCAAGATGTGACTAACTTTCAAATCAACAGTGGTGTGGGTGTGTGTACCTTCCAGTCGACAGGTGTGGCCACCTTCTTGAGAGCGGTGAGCTGCAGAGAGTCGATGACACGGAGCAGCTCGTCAAAGTTCCTTCCAGTGGTGGCAGGGTACAAGATTGAAAGCTTCATCTTCTTATCTGGACCAATCACAAACACCTGGGGGTGGGACCGAAGGAGAGGGGTCTTATAAACAAACACCAATTTGAGCTTCATTTTCTACAGCAAAAATGTTGCAGTTTACATCTCCTGGATGTGTCTGTGACCTCATACTCACACAGCGTGCAGTGAGGGGAATACCATCCTTGTCAAGCTCATCAGGGTCCAGCATGCCCAGCTGAACTGAAAGCTCCCTCTTATCATCAGCGATGATGGGGAAGGGCAGGGGAGAGTCCGCACCATCACTGTTAAACGCCATCACGTCCTACAGACAGAGGGAGAGAGGTCAGGGGTCAGCGATGATCAGCAAGGGCAGGGGGCCGTGTCACCTTTACTGGCTGTGATTTTCAACAGTGACGCCTTCACAACTGATATTAGAGTAAACGTGTCCTTGCTTTGCTCAGTAACTCACTCTCCTGTTTTCATGATGTGAACTACAAACAGCAGAATCAGTGACTGTATGTAGTATAATATACAGCAATGAGAACTATAATCTGTAAAGAACCTGACCCTGTGACGACCACGGACTCTAATCTGAGTGGCTCAGATCAGGTCTTTCACAGACAACAGTCAGGGTGACTGAGCTAGAGCAGGTTGTGGCCAGAGTGAATATTATTGTAAAAAGGAGCCATTAGTCTGGGTAGTTATATGTCTGTTGTAAAGAAATGTTAAAATTTTAGAGATAGTTGGTGTTCACTGCAGCAGTGTTAATCTCGTGGAAAGATTCTGTGTGTAGACAGAGAGAATCTGTTGGGACTGAATGGATGCGTAAAATAAGAGCAGCAGCAGTGTTAATCTCATGGAAAGATTCTGTGTGTCGACAGAGAGAATCTGTTGGGACTGAATGGATGCGTAAAATAAGAGCAGCAGCAGTGTTAATCTCATGGAAAGATTCTGTGTGTCGACAGAGAGAATCTGTTGGGACTGAATGGATGCGTAAAATAAGAGCAGCAGCAGTGTTAATCTCATGGAAAGATTCTGTGTGTAGACAGAGAATCTGTTGGGACTGAATGGATGCGTAAAATAAGAGCAGCAGCAGTTCTGGTGTTTGGGTTTTTCGTCAGTGGTTATTTGGACAGATTTCGCAGGTTTTAGCATCTTTTAAATTCCGGAAGGGGAGGGTACATTCGGCCCGTAACTTGCCAAGAGCGAAGGTGGAGCTCCTCGTTACAGTTCTGCTCCTTTTTCTAGCATTTCTTGATCTCTTCTCTTAACGTGGATGGACCCAGAACTTAAATCGAGCAGCTGACCAATTATGTGAGACTTTAGTTCTGGGTTAACCGAGATTACAGAAGTATAGACAGCAGTGTAATGGCTGGTGTGGTCTAATCAAAAACTGGACATCAGACAAAACTCATACGCCTCACTGTGGGAAGGAAGGCTGCCATTAGTCACACAGGTTCAGACAGAGGTGGGTGGGTGTGTGTGTATATAAGGGGGTGGGATTAATTGGTTCAGTGAACTTCAGAGATTAACTTTTCATCCCAAACAACTTGTTGAGAACTTTGGAGGGGGGTGGTGCTTCTGTAACCTAGCAATCAAGCCATTTGTCCAATCACCAATGCTCCAGTGTAAGACTTGAGAATTTGGCAGTACAGAGGAACTCGTTCCCCTGTTGGACCCAAGAGAGGCCTTTAAGGGAGGTAAAACATTCAGTACTTGCAGATAGAAATGTAATAAAAGGCTAACACTATTCCCTGTTATACTTGACAGACAAACATATATGTTCTACACAATATATTTCTGTAGAGAAATGACCATCTGTGAATGGAGTTGAGATGGAGTGTAACAGCTGTGCAGGCTAAAGCAGTCTCAGGGGGATTACATGGGGTTTGTGTATGCATGCAATATTGATTTAGACATGGCTGACAGCGTTTAGATATGGTAGTAAACCTGTGTGAGAGAGGCTGTCCATATGGTAGTTATGCAATGTATGGGAATGTGCTCTCTACATTTGAACCACATAGACAATGGATGCAGAGAGAGGGGTAGCCAGACCTTGCTCCAGGCGAGGTGGTCGGCCACGCTGTCGATGGACAGCGCGATCATCTTGACTTTGCGTTTCTTGAACTCATTGCTGATCTTGGCAGCACAGGCCAGCTCTGTGGTACATACCGGAGTAAAGTCCCGGGGGTGGGAGAACAGGATTCCCCACCTGGAGGAGAGGAGGGAGGGAGGAGAGTAACTCTCTGCTGAGGAAAACATTAGGCTAGACAAGTGTTAACGGATTTAAATAAAACTAACTTTTACTAAATGAGAGGCAGTGTCACCATCTGACCATGTGAGGGAAGGTGGAAGAAAAGACTGAAAAACATGTGACTAGTCTCTGGAATGTGTGGTTGACCAATGATGCAACAATGTATGGTAGAGTGTGTTAAGAAAAGAACAGGAAAACTAGAGGTTCTGTTAAAAGATGCTTTGTAGAACCACACCTTTTTAGCGTCATAGTACATCCGAATAATAGAGACGTGGTCCTGGAATACAAACTCTCCTCCTTTCCCACACCACTAATTGAGTCAGACTGGGACAGTATGGAGGTTAGCATTTAGTTTTTTTCAAAGAAGAGCAACAAGTGTTCTTCTATAGGACAATACAGTTATTGTGAATGGTTTTTACTGAAGTACCACAATCATGTGCACATCATTCTGGATTATGGCAATAGTTTAAGAAAATGTATTAAAACCGTTGCACTAGAAACAGAGCTGTGGCAACCACCAGTGTTTAAGTGGGGAGCTGTTAGGGTGTTGCAATAACAGAATAATCTCTGGCTAATCTGTACAGAGTGCCAAAATATCAAAATGAGAGGCTTTTAGCTACAGAGTAAAGGAAATAGCTACCCTAACAAAACACAGTAAACCAGTTTATCTTGAGACTTGTAATAGTTTCAAGTTATATTCTTCCCTCTACCACTCCTCATCCCTCCATATTGGACCACAGCAATGGCAGTAGAAAATCATTTGCTCTGTTCGGTAGAAACTTAAATCCCCTAGAGGGGGAAGTTGAACTTTTCTCTAGTTCTGCACGATCATTTAAAACTGCGGCAGGAAATGCTCTAGTCCCCCCTCTGGCTGCACCACACACATGGCTTTGCAAAGCTAAATGTTATGCAATATAATAATTTGTGTGTGTGAGAAAGGGCACCCCCCAATCTACCATGTTGGAGGGCCTTCCCCTGTGCCAACCGTTATCCCTACCCCTTTATATTCTTCTATTATTTAACTATAGCCATGAATACTGGAGTAAAAGCATGGCCCATGTTAATGATTGAGCTATAAAAACACTGGAATACATTAGGTATAATTCTGCTTTGTTAGCTTAACTTTTGTTAGCACTGCTCCTCCACTTTGGAAGAGTTTGTTGGATCATGCTTATGTAACAGCCAAACCTTTGACCAAGCCAACTGTTTGTCTGGATGTGCGCATGAGTGAGATGTACACTCCCGTTCAAAAGTTTGGGGTCACTTAGAAATGTCGTTGTTTTTTAAAGAAAAACTTTATTTTATTTTTTTAATCAGAAATACAGTGTAGACTTTGAGAATGACTATTGTACCTAGAAACAGCTGATTTAAAAAATATATATATATCTACATAGGCCCATTATCAGCAACCATCACTCATGTGTTCCAATGGCATGCTGTGTTAGCTAATCCAAGTTGATCATTTTATTAGGCCAATTGATCATTAGAAAACCTTTTTGCAATTGTTAGCACAGCTGAAAACTGTTGTTCTGATTAACGAAGCAATAAAACTGGCCGCCTTTAGACGAGCTGAGTATCTGGAGCATCAGCATTTGTGGGTTCGATTACAGGTTCAAAATGGCCAGAAAAAAAGACTTTTCTTCTGAAACTCTGTTTATTCTTGTTCTGAGAAATGAAGGCTATTCCATGCAAGAAATTTCCAAGAAACTGAAGATCTCGTACTACTCCCTTCACAGAACAGCGCAAACTGCCTCTAACCAGAATAGAAAGAGGAGTGGGAGGCCCTGGTGCACAACTGAGCAAGGACAAGTACATTAGTGTCTAGTTTGAGAAACATATGCCTCACAAGTCCTCAACTTGCAGCTTCATTAAATAGTACCCGCAAAACACCGGTCTCAACGTCAACAGTGAAGAGGCGACTCCGGGATGCTGGCCTTCTAGGCAGAGTTCCTCTGTTCAGTGTGTGTTCTTTTGCCCATCTTAAGCTTTTCTGTTTATTGGCCAGTCTGAGATATCGCTTTTTCTTTGCAACTGCCTAGAAGACCAGCATCCCGGAGTCGCCTCTTCAATGTTGACGTGATATTTGTCATTTGTACTTGAAATAAAAAAAATATTTAAGAATTATCATTATTTTTTGGTCGATTTTACAATACTAAAAACATTGCTATCTGGAAACCTGGGCAAGGTCAAGAGTGTATATGTTAAACAGGAAGGATTTATATACAAATCAAATGTGTCTGAAATAGTGTTTGAATGTGGATTTTGGACAACATTTTGTAACAAACCGTTGTTTATAAACCCACGATGCCCGTGTGAAGCCGCACCTACGGTAGATGTTCGAATTATTAAGATCTGATGTGGGATCAGATCTTCGCTTTTCGTATGAAACTGGTCCTGGACCGGTGCTTAGCGGCTATAATTACCATGTTGTATGACACTTGTGTCTTCAATGTATGACTAATTTCACGCTGAGCTCGTGGCAATGGACATTCAACCAAGTCTGTCATTGTCTGTACATTAAAATGTTACACAAATACACCATCAGTAAATTATTAGGCTACTGTTTGCAATTGAATACGCTGATGCAGTGCAGATACAAAGTAATAGCAGATGATCACAGACTTGTTTAGCCTACAAAAGTAGCACTTACGAGTTTCCTAAGAAGTCATGGAATTTGATCTTGCCGATGGTTGTCTCAGCTTCGAAGTTAGGGAACACGTCTCCTAGCAGTATCCCAGGCATGGCTCTCTTTCCAGGGCAAGGTGACGAGTATTTTTTTTTCTTCTTCTTCGGTGGCGTTTCCCCGCGGGTTGCATCCAATATTTATGGTGCATTACCGCCAACAACTGTACAGGGGTAAAATAGGAAACGTAAGAAGCCAAGCAGGAACTAGCGATATCCTATTGGCTCTTTCTATCATATATCTACAGTTTCCGTTAGGGAACGCCTACTCTGTGATGTGCGCGTTTGCACTCCTTCTAAACAACGGGATTTAAAAAAAACTTTGCCAAAGGGTAAAGTCTACAAAACTTATCCCACTATGTTTATAACATATTGTAGTTTTAGGAATATAAAACAGTATCAAGATCAAATGTTTAATAGATTAGAAAATATGTAGAATATCGGCCAAAATCTCTTTCCGGCCACTGGGGTTCCATATTTGGTAACGATTTGCAACGGCAAGCGGTTGTTTCACATTTGTACATCCGGTGAAATTTCTGTCTCATCTGTGGCACAAGGCCGCATTCAAAACAAATCTCCCCTAAATCCCATTTTCCCATTACATGGTGGAGATTTGCGCTTGAGCCTTTTATTTTTATTTTTGTTCCAGCTTCAAAAGGGGAATTTATTTGGCTACACACCACCATGAATGAATGGACAACAGGGGAGGGGTCAACGTTTCATACCTAAAATCATCCCCACCTATCGAGGCACAGGTGACAAGTGTAAAGTTTACTATTTATTTTCCCTAATTCATTTTTATATAGTTACATTTTTATTAAGATTAGGCTAATAGCCCTAATATAAAATGTATTGCAAACGTAGCCTATTATTGGCTCTGACGACATAGGTATAGAAAAAAACAACATCTGGCTGTAAGTTTTGTTCATAATAAGGCCCACACACATTTACAATGCAATAAAACTTCACATTTACGGTCTCAAATAGCCGCCTGTCCCTTTTAATAGCCGGCAACAGCACACATTCTAGCAAATACAA
Source organism: Oncorhynchus masou masou (assembly GCF_036934945.1). Classification (NCBI taxonomy): domain Eukaryota; kingdom Metazoa; phylum Chordata; class Actinopteri; order Salmoniformes; family Salmonidae; genus Oncorhynchus; species Oncorhynchus masou. The sequence continues at coordinate 47,924,444 of NC_088226.1, read as the reverse complement.
CTGTTTCAATTTAACACTGGGTCTAAATTAATTGTTTACGAGGTTACCATCAATGACCATGAATTGTTTATGACGTTTAATGTTTTCTTCCTTACATTAAATAATTCAGTAATGACTGGAAAAAATTATGTCCATCATCCATTTTTTAGCGCCAGTAAGAAACCGCTAGCTAGCAATTGGCTGCTAACAGCTGAGAACTGCGAGCTAACTGGCAAGCACAAAAACAGTCAACAACTTCGGGAATACCTCTAATGGCAAAAGTAAGAACTGACAAAAATACACAGTCAAAGAGGAGAATAAGTATTATTGCTGGAAGGGAACGCTGGACTTAACTAATTAAAGGGGAACTGCACCCTCTGATTTGGCTTCATTTTTGGGCTCGCTCCCATAGAGATAGATATAGGACTCATCGTTGTATCTGTGCCATTATGGCATATGTGGCAGCATGGGCAGCGCCATTAAGGCAATCTCCATTTTGAAGTCGTCAATTTTATTATTCACGATTGGTTTATCCCTCCTGATGATCTGTTTTTTTTAAAATTATTATTTCATCTTTATTTAACAAGGTAGGCCAGTTGAGAACAAGTTCTTAATTACAACTGCGACCTGGATAAGATAAAGCAAAGCAGTGCGACACAAACAACAACACAGAGTTACACATGGAATAAACGAGCGTACAGTCAATAACACAATAGAAAATAAATAAAAATAAGTCCATATACAGTGTGTGCTAATGGTGTTAGGAGGTAAGGCAATAAATAGACCATAGTAGTGAAGTAATTACAATTTAGCAAATTAACACTGGAGTGATAGATGTGCAGATGATGGTGTGCAAGTAGAAATACTGGTGTGCAAAAGAGCAGAAAAGTACATTTAAAAAATATGGGGATGAGGTAGGTAGATTGGATGGGCTATTTACAGATGGGCTATGTACAGCTGCAGCTATTGGTTAGCTGATGTTTAAAGTTAGTGAGAGAAATATGTCTCCAACTTCAGCTATTTTTGCAATGCCTTCCAGTCATTGGCAGCAGCGAACTGGAAGGAAATGTGGCCAAAGGAGGTGTTGGACATGACTTCAGCAGGGTCACCAGGAGGGATCAGCCAATGAAGTTGAACGACCCACCCTGTTAACATTAAAATGGTGGAATCCCTCAATAGCGCTACCCATGCTAAATGGACTTTTGGCCACTAGAGGCCTCTGTCATTCTCTATGCTTGCTCCTCAAGAAATGCTGGCTGCAATGACAGAAGCCAAACCTGAGTTGGCTTGGGAGTGTGGTTTAATGTGGGTGTTCCTTAGGTGTCCTTACCACCACCAAGATACACCCATCTATGGTGACTATCCTACCGATCCTCGACTTCGGCGATGTCATCTACAAAATTGCTTCCAACACTCTACCCAGCAAACTGGATGAAGTTTATCACAGTGCCATCCGTTTTGTCACTAAAGCACCTTATACCACCCACCACTGCGACTTGTATGCTCTAGTCGGCTGGTCCTCGCTACATATTCGTCGCCAGACCCACTGGCTCCAGGTCATCTACAAGTCCATGCTAGGTAAAGCTCAGCCTTATCTCAGTTCACTGGTCACGATGGCAACACCCATCCGTAGCACGCGCTCCAGCAGGTGTATCTCACTGATCATCCCTAAAGCCAACACCTCATTTGGCCGCCTTTTGTTCCAGTACTCTGCTGCCTGTGACTGGAACGAATTGCAAAAATCCCTTAAGTTGGAGACTTTTATCTCCCTCACCAACTTCAAACATGTGCTATCTGAGAAGCTAACCGATCGCTGCAGCTGTACATAGTCTATTGGTAAATAGCCCACCCATTTTCACCTACCTCATCCCCATACTGTTTTTATTTATTTACTTTTTTGCTCTTTTGCACACCAGTATCTCAACCTGTACACGACCATCTAATCATTTATCACTCCAGTGTTAATCTGCAAAATTGTAATTATTCGCCTACCTCCTCATGCCTTTTGCACACAATGTATATAGACTCCCCTTTTTTTCTACTGTGTTATTGACTTGTTAATTGTTTACTCCATGTGTAACTCTGTGTTGTCTGTTCACACTGCTATGCTTTATCTTGGCCAGGTCGCAGTTGCAAATGAGAACTTGTTCTCAACTAGCCTACCTGGTTAAATAAAGGTGAAATAAATAAAAAATCTATCAGAAACTTGCCCCTCCCACAATCAATCAATCACAACAAACAAACCTCCTGCAGGTTGAGTTAAATAACTACAGGCAGATGTAACGTGAGATGTCAGATGAAGCTTTGAATAGGTCAGTAGCCTACAGAGTAAAATAAGAATGCATTTGCTAAATTTATGTAGATCAAATTTAAAAAAATGTTTTATTTGTCACGTGCTTCGGAAACAACAGGTGTAGACTAACAGTGAAATGTCCTTCAACAATGCAGAGAAAAATTACAGAAAAATAATACACAAGGAACACAATGAGTTAGAAGTAAAAATATATTCTAAACTAAGTGTTTTGATAACTTTCAAATGTAGGAACAAGTCCATGTACAATAAACAACCCTTTACATTATACCATAGAAGCAGTGTTCTGCAAATATAACAATGTGGTGAGGGTAGGTAATAACATCTCCACCCCGCTGATCCTCAACACTGAGGCCCCAAAAGGGTGCGTTCTCAGCCCTCTCCTGTACTCCCTGTTCACCCATGACTGCATGGCCATGCACGCCTCCAACTCAATCATCAAGTTTGCAGACGACACTACAGTGGTAGGCTTGATTACCAACAACGACGAAATGGCCTACAGGGAGGAGGTGAGGGCCCTCGGATTGTGGTGTCAGGAAAATAACCTCACACTCAATGTCAACAAAACAAAGGAGATGATCTTGGACTTCAGGAAACAGCAGAGGGAGCAGCCCCCTATAAACATCGATGGGATAGTAGTGGAGAAGGTGGGCAGTTAAGTTCTTCGGCGTACACATCACGAACAAACTGAAATGGTCCACCCACACAGACAGCGTGGTGAAGAAGGCGCAGCAGCGCCTCTTCAACCCCAGGAGGCTGAAGAAATTCGGCTTGTCACCAGAAACACTCACAAACTTTTACAGCTGCACAATCGAGAGCATCCTGTTGGGCTGTATCACCACCTGGTATGGCAACTGCTCTGCCAACAACCGCAAGACTCTCCAGAGGGTAGTGAGGTCTGCATAACGCATCACCGGGGACAAACTACCTGCCCTCCAGGACACCTACACCACCCAATGTCACTGGAAGGTGATCAAGGACAAGATCATCAAGGACAACAACCACAGGCACCGTCTGTTCACCCCGCTCTCATAAATGTATCACCAGCCACTTTAAACAATGCAACTTTATATAATGTTTACATACCCTACATTACTCATCTCATATGTATATACTGTACTCTACCATCTACTGAATCTTGCCTTTGCAGTTCGGCCATCACTCATTTATATATTTTTATGTACATATTCATTCCTTTACACTTGTGCATAAGGTAGTTCTGGTGAAATTGTTAGGTTAGATTATGTGTTAGATATTACTGCATGGTCGGAACTAAAAGCACAAGCATTTCGCTACACTCACATTAACATCTGCTAACCATGTGTATGTGACAAATAAAATTTGATTTGATGTGCACCTTTCATCTTTCATTGTTATTCCTAGCCGGTACAAATACTGTGCCTATTGGCATTTTGTCTAGTGGTAATAGGGCTACCTTCCCCATGTTCCCTGATCCTGGTGCAGAATACACAAGGTTTGCCCCATGCATGTTTCTGTGAAGACATACACACATAGTCACTGTTCGACTACCTATGGCAGTTAGGATTGGTAATATATGACACACAAACAGGCACAATGCTGAAGTTTAAACAGGTCAGATAAAACCTACTCAATTATGGTCTCCCCATCAAACGACTGAGGCTGCCATCTGGCAAAAGCACCTCCTGTCCATCTGTAGAAATAGGCAAAGTTCAGCAGTGACACATGGAATGAAAAGGGTGTTGCTATTACTGGACATTTGTGTTGTGCTGTACTATTAGTAATCACCTCATTGTGAATGTGTTGAGTGCCAGGCCTCTCTGCATCTCATGTATCTGTGAACACATACACACCATCATTGTTCTATTACCAATGGCAGTTAGGGATAAGTGATATCTGACACTAACATATACTATGTTGAAGTTTGAACAAGTCAGACTTAACTAATTCTGTTCTCTCCATGGACAAAGGTTGGTGAACAGGCAAGAAAGAGGTGAGGATGAAGGCTCTTTGCCAGAGCCCCATTAATGAGCATGGATCAGCTCCTGGCCGCTCATCAAAGATACTGGTCTGTCACACATAAAGACACACACCACTCACACACAGATCACTGATTACATTATCAATGATGGTTATGATTAGCCTGGTGTAACCAACCTTATCACTGAGTTCGCCTTTCTTTTTCACAAAAAGATATCATAAGATGTGAAGTGAAATAGAATGGTGAACACAGTGATCAGGTTGGTTCCACCAGAATAGGTTATGCCCTGGACATTATGTGCATCTAAGAAGTAGAAAATAATGTCAGTTTACACAAATTTGATAACCCAATTGTGAAACAATTTATCAAAATAATGAAGTGTTTTACCTTCTGTATTTGTACAAATGATGAGCCTGTGAAAGCTGTTGCCACTGACAGGTGAACGTTGCTGTCCGGATACTTGCCAACATGTACACTACATGACCTAAAGTGTGTGGACACCTGCTCGTCGAACATCTAATTCCAAAATCATGGGCATTATAATGGAGTTGGTTCCGCCTTTGCTGCAATAACAGCCTCCACTCTTCTGGGAAGGCTTTCCACCAGATGTTGGACCATTTCTGACTTGCGACTTTAGACTTGCTTCCATTCAGCCACAAGAGCGTTAGTGAGGTTGGGCACTGATGGGCGATTAGGCCTGGCTTGCAGTCGGTGTTCCAATTCATCCCAAGGTGTTTGATGGAGTTGAGGTCAGAGCTCTGTGCAAGCCAGTCAAGATCTTGCACACTGATCTCGACAAACCAATTCTGTATGGACCTCACTTTGTGCACGGGGGCATTGTTATGCTGAAACAGGAACGGGTCTTCCCCAAACTGTTGCCACAAAGTTGGAAGCACATAATTGTCTAGAATGTCATTGTATGCTGTAGCGCTAAGATTTCCCTTCACTGGAACTAAGGAGATAGCCCGAACCATGAAAAACAGCCCCAGACCATTATTCCTCCTCCACCAAACTTTACAGTTGCCACTATGCAGCCAGGCAGGTAGCGTTCTCCTGGCATCCGCCAACCCCAGATTCTCCCGTCGGACTGCCAGATGGTGAAGCGTGATTCATCACTCCAGAGAACGCATTTCCACTGCTCCAAAGTCCAACGGCAGAGAGCTTTACACTACTCCAGCCGACCTTTGGCATTGCGTATGGTGATTTTAGGCTTTTGTGTGGCTGTTTGGCCATGCAAACCCATTTCATGAAGCTCCCGACAAACAGTTTTTGTGCTGACATTGCTTCCAGAGCCAGTTTGGAACTCGGTGAGTGTAGCAACCGATGGAAGACGATTTTTACACGCTACACGCTTTAGCACTCAGCGGTACCTTTCTGTGAGTTTGTGTGGCCTACCACTTTGCGGCTGAGCTGTTGTTGCTCCTAGACGTTTCCACTTCACAACAACAGCACTTACAGTTGACTGGGGCAGCTCTTGCAGGGCAGGTTTTCATCAAGGAAAACTGTACTTTGCTCCATTCATATTTCCCTCGATCCTGAATAGTCTCCCAGTCCATGCCGCTGAAAAACATCCCCACAGCATGATGCTACCACCACCATGCTTCACCGTAGGGATGGTGCCAGGTTTCCTCCGACATGATGCTTAGCATTCAGGCCAAAGATTTCAATCTTGGTTTCATCTGAGCAGAGAATCCTTTAGGTGCCTTTTGGCAAACTCCAAGTGGGCTGTCATGTGCCTTTTACTGAGAAGTAGCTTCCATCTCGCCATTCTACCATAAGTCCTTCTGGAAGGTTCTCCTATCTCCACAGAGGAACCCTGGAGGTCTGTCTGGGTGACCATTGGGTTCTTGGTCACCTACTTGACCAAGGCCCTTCTCCCCCGATTGCTCAGTTTGTCCGGGCGGCCAGTTCTAGGTAGAGTCTTGGTGGTTCCAAACTTCTTCAATTTAAGAATGATGGAGGCCGCTGTGTTTTTGGGGCCCTATAATGCTCCAGAAATGTTTAGGTACCCTTCCCCAGATCTGTGCCTTGACACAATCCTGTCTCTGAGCTCTACGGACAATTCCTTTGACCTGTTAGGTTCTAATTTTGAGTAAATAACCCACGGACACTAGTGAAGCTTAACCAAGTTGAATTTTTCCCAATGGGCCGATTAAGAAAAAAAACATTTTACACAAAAAAAAAAACATTTCACACAAGCTCTGATATTTAACCCTTTCTCCTAGGCTGAGTCTCTTCCTCCACAACTGAACAGCCAATGCATCTGGGTTGCTAGACAGAACCTTAGTGATATCTGTTCTTCCTCACTTCATCTGACCTGACCTCTACCCCAGTGATTGCTCATCCTCAACTCAAGGCTGTCATGGTTATTGATACCAGACTGTGTCTCTTCTCCTCCCAGGGGATCCCTGATGGCTAACAATAACATATTCTGACATAATGTAAACATTATACATTACCCTCTCTCCCTCAGTGACATTGTTAGTTTGTAAGATCTCCACCTGTCTCCCCTTATCAAATGCCTTCCATGTGTAATCTCTTCCCTGCACTCAACACATTCCAAGCTTAGTTGCACACACTATATACCTTCCTCCTATAACCATTAGCTTTTGGTGTAGACCCTCTAAACCTTAGCACTCCCTCAGTGACATGAATAACTATATTTTCATATTTACAGAACTCAATTGACCTCATGGCTTTTTTTATTTGCTCTGACATGCACTGTCAACTGTGGGACCTTGTATAGACAGGTGTGAGCCTTTCCCGAATCATGTCCAATCAATTGAATTTACCACAGGTGGACTCCAATCAAGTTGTAGAAACATCTCAAGGATGATCAATGGAAATAGGATGCACCTGAGCTCAATTTCGAGTATCGTAGAAAAGGGTCTGAATACTTATGTAAATAAGATATTTCAAAAAAACTGTTGTCACTTTCACAACCGGCTGTGATCGGGAGTCCGCAGAACTGGCCCAGCAACGTCCCGGTTAGAGGAGGGTTTGACTGTGGTAGGCCGTCATTGTAAATAATAATTTGTTATCATCCCGCACAGTAGGTGGCAGGATGTATATTAAATTGTGCGATCGACAATATACCATAGAAAAAGAAGAAGAAGAAAAAATACGAAGAAGAAGAAGAAGATGAAGAAGATGAAGAAAACAAAGATGGCAATTCAGGAAATTGTTAGCGGACGTTAGAGAAATTGTCACCTGTAACTCGATGAGTTGAGCGGCACAAAACCTTTATTTTCACAATTGATAAACGTCCCCTTCGATTTATTAACACCTGATTTTAATAACCAGAAACGAAACAAAATGCCTTCACCTAAAACCAAAAACAGTGCAAATCGCAGCGCAGGTGGAAGCGCAGGTCTCAGTGGCAGCACCAACGGCAACGGACGCTACGAGTTCATGTCGCTGAACCGAACCCCTCCACCCACTCTCCTCCAACGGCAGGGTTCCGACCCAACCGCTGCAGCCAGACTGCGGGCATCTGAGAGCCCTACCCGGCGAAGGGGCTCCGGGTCCTCCACCTCCTCCAACACAGGCATGCCCGAAGAGGATTGTATGCGGCTCAACCCTTCATTTATCGGGATAGCCCTCAGCTCCCTCCTCGCCATAGACCTGTGGCTTTCCAAGCGGCTGGGGGTGTGTGCCTGTGAAGATTCCTCCTGGGGCAGCATTAGACCATTGATGAAACTGATAGAGATTTCTGGACATGGAATACCATGGCTGGTCGGGACAGCCTACGGCCTTTACAAGGCTGACAGTGCAGCAGGACAGGAGGTTATGCTAAACCTCTTCATGGGTAAATATGATATCATATTAATTGTATTATTCATAATGGCCTCATTCTAACAGGAAGCCTCCCATACATAGCCGGAAAGCTCCTATTATGTTGCCTCCATAGAATGCCTCCTCCTGTTCTTATTGTCATTCATCTCCATCCCCAGCCATTTTTACTGCTCACACACACACACACACACACACACACACACACACTGACTCACACACTCACCCTGCCAGGAGGACGTGATACTCAACCTCTAAATAATGAATGTCTATGTTGGTGTTTTTATTAGATCTGTGGGTAGTCTACAGAAATATTCTGAAATGGTTTCCTCTCTTGTCTTTCTGTAATAATGTTAGAACAGGTAGATGCATCCACCCTGTTGTTTTTCACCCATCTTGTGCTTTCAGATGAATATCAGTACAGAGAAGTCTGATGAGATTAGGGAAGGATTTGGCCCGCACCTCCTTTATCCTAATTAGCATGCATCCGTCCCCTCATCAACCCCAGTCCAGCCACACAGCTGGCACACCCACTATACACCAATTTCATCCTTCCCTCCACAATATTTTATGTCTTCTCTCTTTCTGTTTTTCCTTTCCTTCCTACGGTGCCAGCTCCTTCTCACCTGTTACTGTCATCCCACTGTTCATCCTGGGCTCCACTGGTTTCTCTCCTCCACTGTTTCTCTCCTCTTGAGGCAATATTTAGGAAATTATTGGGATTAGGCTGAGTATTACAATAGATTTTTATTTTACCTTTATTTAACTAGGCAAGTCCGTTAAGAACAAATTCTTATTTTCAATGACGGCCTAGGAACAGTGGGTTAACTGCCTGTTCGGGGGCAAAACGACCTTGTCAGCTCGGGGGTTTGAACTTGCAACCTTCCGGTTACTAGTCCGACGCTCTAACCACTAGGCTACCCTGCCGCCCCGATTGTTGTGCAGACACTGGTTGCCAAGCCAGACAGACACCTAGAACTCAGATGTCTGACTCAGGGACTTCAGTAAACACACACACACTCTTCTGATCCCACACACTGAGTAAACGTGTACACACACTAACAATGCTAATGCTAGAAATACACGTACACACACATACAGGGGAGTGTAGGCAGAGAATTGTCATCTTGAGTTTTCCAGCTCTATAAACAGTCAGGCACTCTTGAAGAGACAGACAATCTCCACTGTTGCTGTGTAGTAGTAGTGGTGGTGGTGGGGAGGGAGAAAGACAGACAGAAAAATAAACAGACAGCCAGAGAGACAGCCAGAGGTCCTCTGCAGTGTGCATGGGTTGTTCCACATCAAAAAGCACAAGAAAGAGGATTATGACAATCACCATCTGATTGTTCTGAAACGGATAAGATTAGCATTCCTGAAACATTATTTTGTTGAAATATAATTAGATCTCTAATTCGCTAATTAATTGCAATTTGGACCCCAAAAAATTCCAACAATGAGTAAGACATGAGGAAATAGTCAAAAGTCGCCAACGAGTATACAGTATCAGTTTTCTGTGTTTGACAAGTAGTATGGAGCTGCGGCTTGGAATATTGTTTCTGTAATGCATTTTCAGTGAATTTGGGGATATTTCCCCCCCCTGTTCAGAAAAATGTGTCATTCAAGTTGTCAGGTTTATGTTCCTTCCTGCATTCTAATATTACCAGGTTCAGACCACTAGATAGTACCGTTCCTGCTTTTAAGGGATAAAAGAAAATAATCCCACATCTTCAATGTTAAAGGGATAGTTGACTCGAATTACATATTGGTTTCCTTGACATTGGCACTGTTTTAAAATGCAAACGTTTTTAGCATTTTTGGCACAAATCCAATGAAAATGCTGAAATAGGTACCATGGACTAGCATTTAAAACAGTGGCTATGAAAACAAAACCATGGGTTGCTGATGTCCCTTTTGGGATTTGGGTGAACTATCCCTTTAACTTTGTGGGGATGCTTTAAATATCAGGATGTAGGATGGGACATAAACCTAGCAACTAATTTCTCTGAACAGGGGGAAAAATATAAAACTCAGTGAGAATGTGTCATGTAGGATGAAGAAACAATACTCAGAACACAGAGAAGTGATATTGTATACTTGTTGTTGGCATTGGTATGAGGAGTCCATGGGTGTCTTTTGACCAACTCTTTGGAATCCTCATGTCTTACTCATTGTTTTTGTCCAAATTGGATGTTATGTGCTATATTTATTGAATATTATATGAGTCCTATCATTTAAAATGTCCAATTTGGGTCCAATCCATTAGCTTAATTTCAAATGATCAAATTATATTTCAACAAAATAATGTTTCAGGAATGCTAATCTTATCTGTTTCCAACTACAGAAACCATTTCAGAACAATCTGAGATGCTGGGTGTTATGGTGTGCTGAAATGACATGGAATGACCCTGCAGTATACGGGGTCTGATCAGTACAGTAGCAGCGTGTGCCGACTGAGTGGTAGTCAGTGGTAGTCTGTTGCTATGTGATGCAGCCTGAGGAGCTGCAGGAGCCAAAGACAGCTGCTCCTTTACAGCCCAGAGGAGGACACCTCTAAGATGAAGACCGCAGCTCTCTCCCCTCGCTCTGGCAAAAGGCCAAAGCTGTCACTGAGCGTGTGTGTGTGACAGAATGTGTGTGTGAGACTGCATGTGTGTCTGTGTGTGAGACAGCGTGATGTGTGGGACGAGGTGAGGATCAAACCGGTGTAGAGGTTAATGGTGTCTCACAATGATGTCTGCTAGAATTAAGATGACTTTATTATCAGCCACAGCTTGTTCATGATCCCTTTACGGTTTGTAGGATGGAGAGAGATAACACTCAATCAATCCACTTGTCCCAGGGGAAAAATACTTGTCCTAGTTGTTTTTTATATTGGTGGAAAGATGATGGGATATAATTAGTGTGTGCAAAGTGTTTTGCTGCTAATGCTGGATGTCTGTGTATTCATTAGTGTGTGTGTGCATACATTTGTTTGTTTTCCAACTGTGTGCTGTGTAGTCCTACTGTTTGCTGACTGTCTATCTATCTTTCATCTCCCTCCCCACTCTGCATCCTCTCTCTCCTCACTTCCCTTTTTCACCACCCCTTACCCCCCAACTCTCTCCTCACCTCCCTTTTTCACCACCCCTTACCTCCCAACTCTCTCCTCACCTCCCTTTTTCACCACCCCTTACCCCCCAACTCTCTCCTCCTCCCTCCCCTCAGCTCTCATTATAGACCTGATCCTGGTTGGCATCGTGAAAGCTGTCGTCCGTCGGCGCCGCCCGTCCCACAACCGCATGGACATGTTCGCCACCTTCTCCGTGGACCGCTTCTCCTTCCCCTCGGGGCACGCCACCCGCGCAGCCATGTGTGCCCGCTTCCTGCTGGCCCACCTGGTCCTGGCCGCACCCCTCAGGGTGCTGGTGTTCTTGTGGTCTGGTCTGGTGGGGCTGAGCCGGGTGCTGCTGGGCAGACACAACGTGACCGACGTGCTGTTTGGCTTCCTAATGGGCTACTGGCAGTACAACCTGGTGGAAATGCTCTGGGTGTCATCACTGGGCCTTCAGGGGCTGCTGGGACTCATCCAGGGGTGAGGATGAGGAGGAGGAGTGGAGATTGAGGAGGGTTAAAGAGGGTGTGGTTGGTGGGAGACCCTGTCTCAATATGTTTGAAACATTGACTGATCCTGCCCCATACTGACACTGTGGTAACTCATCATTTCAAGACTAACCACGGCAACAACAATGGCTGCCACCCACTAATCATCCATCCACATGGAACTGCAATCAGAAGCACCTACAGTAGGAGCAGGATGCTCCTCTACACTGCATCACAGCACTGCTGCAAAGACCTGGAACACTTTCCACTCTACTGTAATTCGCTGTTGAAAACAAAAGTGTGTGTGGAATATTAATGTGGTGTAATAAGCCGGGGGGGTAGTGTTACCCCCAATACAGTCTTCTGTTCTTCTTCCAGCTTTGGAGGTTTGGAGCTCTGCAGTGATATGAGAGAGAGAGAGATGTGTTCTTTTAGAGGGGAAAATGACAGCAATAGATTAAAACTTAAATTGATTATGGTGTCTGCGGGTCGCTCTGAAAAGAGCATATTTTATGTGGGTTTGTATTGACTTATTTTAAAATGTTAAGGTATGTAAGGCTGAAATTTGAATGGTATGTCTTTTTTATTTCCCACTGAAATATACACTGAACAAAAATATAAACTCAACAATTTCAGCGAATTATTATTATTATTATTATTTTTATTTTTTTATTTTTTATATATATATATTTTTTTTTAACTGAGTTACAGTTCATATAAGGAAGTTAGTCAATTGAAATAAAGTCATTAGGCCCTAATCTATGTATTTCACATGACTAGGCAAGGGCGCAGCCATTGGTGGGCCTGGGAGGGCATATGCCAGGGTTCCTTAACTGGAGGCAGGCGGAGACATTTTATCCATGGGTGGTTTTATCTGTAATTGTGTTCCGGCCCGCCGACCATTCGCTTCAGGAAAAAAAACGACCCCCGGCTAAATCTAGTTGATGAACCCTGGCATAGGCTCACACACAAGGGAGCCAGGCCTAGCCAATCAGAATATGTTTTTCCCTACGAAAGTGCTTTATTATGGACAGAAATACTCCTCAGTTTCATCAGCTGTCCAGTGGCTGTTCTCCGACGATTCCACAGTTGAAGAAGCTGAATGTGGAGGTCCTGGGCAGGCCACATAGTCTGCGGTTGTGAAGCCGGTTGGACGTACTGCCAAATTCTCTCAAATGATGTTGGAGGTGGCTTATGGTAGAGAAATTAACATTTAATTATATGGCAACAGCTCTGGTGGACATTCCTGCAATCATCATGTCAATTGCATGCTCCATCTTGAGACATCTGTGGCAATGTGTTGTGTGACACAACTGTACATTTTAGTGGCCATTTATTGTCCCCAGCACAAGGTGCACCTGTTTAATGATCATTCTGTTTAATCAGCTTCTTGATATGCCACACCTGACAGGTTGATGGATTATCTTGGCAAAGGAGAAATCCCCACTAATTGGGATGTAAACAAATTTGTGCACAAAATTTGAGAGAAATAAGCTTTTTGTGTGTGTATGGAACATTTCTGGGATGTTTTATTTCAGCTTGTGAAACATGGGACCAACACTTTACATGTTGCATTTATATTTTTGTTCAGTATACATACCCTGAATAGGTTATTGCGGGTCTTGAGAACTAATTCCAGTTTTCTACAGATTGCTGCATGCTCAATAATAATTACCTGGTGAGGATGGTTTAACCAGAGACAGGAGGCATGGTTTTCACTCCAGATTCGGTTCCCCAACAACTTAACAGCAACGCTGACATCAAACCTGTAGTTGATTATTTCATGGCCTTTTAATGTGTTAAACCTCTGGCTAGGCTGACCAGACCACGTCATCTCTCCGTATCCATGGCTCTGAGATGTCATCCTGGAGGTACATAGTGATCCTCTTCATATCAGCATGGAGAGTTGAAGCTTTATGGTGACTGTCTGATTAGTTGTGCAACAGCCAGGGTTGCAACGGGTTGAACAGGGTGAACAGGTTGGAGGGAAGACAGGAGAGCGGGCAGGTTTATAGTTCTTGCCCAGAGATTGAAGTAGAATAGACTTTTTTACCTTTCAGGAAGAGAGAACACAGTGAATGTCAAAGACGGTTTGCTGTTTTCTTCTGTACTGTTTTGTTTACAGGTGTAACTGACACACACAGACATTTTACTGAGTGAGGCCAGCTGTAGTAATGGTGTAATCATGCTGTGTGCCCTGAACAAAAGTTGGGTGTGGGGTGGATCTTGTGGCGAAGTACTTTGCACCATGTCCTTAACTGCCCTACTGCTAAACTGCTCTCTGCTCTGACTTCTGGTGCACCTGCACCATGGCCTCCACTCTCTATGAAAGTACATTCTCTGGTGCAATGTGCATGTGTGCAATGTGCATGTGAGCCAGTTCTCAGCTGTCCTGGGTGTTTACAAAGTGTTTCTGTGTGTTTACACAGACAGCAGCAATTTTATGCCATAGCAGGTATTGACGTTTGGCTGTTGTTGATGGCACATTGTAAATATCCCGCACAGACACTAATCAACAGTCTATTGTTGACTCGGATTAATAATAAATAGTCCTTCTCTCCTCTCTCTCGTTCTCTCTCTCTCTCGTTCTCTCGCTCTCTCTCTCCTGTCCTCCTCTCATCTCCTCTCAGATGAGTGGATTATGCTGTCGCTGAGAGAAACCGGGAAGAGGTGTGTGTTGAGACCAACCACTCAAACACCTCCGCTCTGATTAAATATGGAGGAGCAGCTTATTAGCCATGTCTCTCTCTTTCATCCTCACTCTATTTAATATTTTTCTCGCTGTCTCTCTTTTCTCATTCTCTCTTCACTGTCTTTTCCTCTCTTTCTGTGCTCACAGAAGAGTCAGACTCAATTACCTCTTCTCCGTTCTTCAGTTGCGATTCACTGTTGATCTTTCATTTTGGTGAACCACTACCTCCTCCCTCTACTCCCCCGGACTCACCGCCCCTCTCTTCCCTGGAACTCTACCTCCCCTCGCTCATCTAGTCTTCTGTAGCATCCAGGCTCAAGTATGACTCCACACCAAACATGCATTTGTTGAAGTCTTTAGCTGAGGAGGATTTGGTCATATGTTGCCATGCAGTGAGTGTAGCTACACATGATCAGCTGATCAGTCTTCACGTACTGTTCTGAGGGATAGTCTACATCAGTAGCAGCTCTATTTCTCTGACTGTTGTAAATAATCCATTGAGTAACTCTCTCTGATCTATTTCATACATACTGTATTTCTTCTGCAATAATCCAGTAGTAGAGACTAGAGCTAACCAGTCAGTGGTTCTTGAATTGGTACAATTTGACCAATGGCATGGCTTCCCCAGAAACTGCTTCCTGTACCCAGCCAAAAGCAATCATGGTTCTCATCGCAATAAGGAAGAACGCATTGTTGTTCTTCTGTGTTTTGTTATCTATCTACTCACCAGGGAATGTCTGAAAATGTTATGCCCAATCAAAGCAATATGGCTGACATTCCACCCTATCAGAGGGAAAGTTTAGACTTTTCAGATCTACAGTATAGGCTAAATGTGTGTCCCAAATGCCACCATATTCCCTACATAAAATGCCACCATATTCCCTACATAATGCTCTACTTTTGATCAGAGCCCTATGGGCCCAGGGGTTGGAGCAAGGAGTCCGTTTGGAACTGTGCCCACTAGTCTGGGCATCTCCGCCTCTGTACATTCAAAGACAAAGTCTGCAGACTCAAACGCTACTTCACAAGATCTCACCAGCTTGATACACTGAATTATAACTTTAATCTGTTGTGTTATTGTGTAATCTTTCATCTGTAATGTCAAATTAATGAAGTGGAATGTCAATGTATGTACATTTTGTGTTCATCTAACGCTTTATATTATAATGGGTTGACTGTATATGGTAGCAAATGTGACTGTTTATTCTATGGGTTGTGGAGGTATACTCCAGAATGATTGCATTGCAAACATTTTTTATAAATACAGTATATATGTGTAACAGACGCCTCACAAGTCCTCAACTGGCACCTTCGTTTAAAAGTACCCGCAAAACACCAGTCTCAACGTCAATAGTGAAGAGGTGACTCTGGGATGCTGGCCTTCTAGGCAGAGTTGCAAAGAAAAAGCCATATCTCAGGCTGGCCAATAAACAGAAAATATTCAGATGGGCAAAAGAACACAGACATGGAACAGCGATATGGCTTTTTCTTTGCAACTCTGCCTAGAAGAACAGCATCCCGGAGTAGCCTCTTGACTGTTTTTTTTTTTTTTTTACCTTTATTTAACCAGGCAAGTCAGTTAAGAACACATTCTTATTTTCAATGACGGCCTGGGAACAGTGGGTTAACTGCCTGTTCCGGGGCAGAACAACAGATTTGTACCTTGTCAGCTTGGGGATTTGAACTTGCAACCTTCCGGTTACTAGTCCAACGCTCTAACCACTAGGCTACCCTGAAGTTGAGACTGGTGTTTTGCAGGTACTATTAAACGAAGCTGCCAGTTGAGGACTTGTGAGGCGTCTGTTTCTCAAACTAGACACTAATGTACCTGTCCTCTTGCTCAGTTGTGCACCGGGGCCTCCCACTCTTTCTATTCTGGTTAGAGCCAGTGTGCGCTGTTCTGTGAAGGGATTAGTACACAGTGTTGTATGAGCTCTTCAGTTTCTTGGCAATTTCTCTCATGGAATAGCCTTAATTTCTCTGAACAAGAATAGACTGACAAGTTTCAGAAGAAAGTTATTTGATTCTGGCCATTTTGAGCCTGTAAACGAACCCACAAATGCTGATGCTCCAGATACCCAACTAGTCTAAAGAAGGCCAGTTTTATTGCTTCTTTAATCAGGACAACAATTTTCAGCTGTGCTAACATAATTGCAAAATGGTTTTCTAATGATCAATTAGCCTTTTAAAATGATAAACTTGGATTAGCTAACACAATGTGCCATTGGAACACAGGAGTGATGTGTAGATATGTAGATATTCCATTAAAAATCAGGCGCTTCCAGCTACAATAGTCATTTACAACATTAACAATGTCTACACTGTTTCTGATCAATTTGATGTTATTTTAATGCACGAAAAATTTGCTTTTCTTTCAAAAACAAGGACATTTTATAAGTAACCCCAAACTTTTGAACGGTAGTGTATATTTCTGTATATTTAAGATATAATCATACTAAGCAGATATAATTTTCTATTGATATTGAAAAGGTTCTTATACTATGCTATGTTTGTCCATGCCTGTCCTAGGTGAAGGAAAGACATGGGTGGGCATCTGCTGAAGCTCAGCCTCACATCCATGGTGGGAGAAGGAGCCTCATACTACTGCTTCCTCAACCAACCAACCAACCAACCAACCAACCCATCTCCCGCACCTCCCTCCTCTCCAAACTCACCCTTCAGAACTCCTGAACACCACCTCTCCTCACCCTACTACCTCTACCTCATCTCCTCTCGCCCTACTACCTCCACCTCCCTCCTCTCACCATCACCCAACTACCTCCACCTCTCACCATCACCCAACTACCTCCACCTCTCACCATCACCCAACTACTTCCACCTCTCACCATCACCCTACTACCTCCACCTCCCTCCTCTCACCATCACCCAACTACCTCCACCTCCCTCCTCTCACCATCACCCAACTACCTCCACCTCTCACCATCACCCTACTACCTCCACCTCTCACCATCACCCTACTACCTCACTCCTCTCACCATCACCCTACGACCTCCACCTCACTCCTCTCACCATCACCCTACGACCTCCACCTCACTCCTCTCACCATCACCTTACTACCTCCACCTCCCTCCTCTCACCATCACATTTAACATTTAAGTCATTTAGCAGACGCTCTTATCCAGAGCGACTTACAAATTGGTGAATTCACCTTCTGACATCCAGTGGAACAGCCACTTTACAATAGTGCATCTAAATCATTTAAGGGGGGTGAGAAGGATTACTTTATCCTATCCTAGGTATTCCTTGAAGAGGTGGGGTTTCAGGTGTCTCCGGAAGGTGGTGATTGACTCCGCTGTCCTGGCGTCGTGAGGGAGTTTGTTCCACCATTGGGGGGCCAGAGCAGCGAACAGTTTTGACTGGGCTGAGCGGGAACTGTACTTCCTCAGTGGTAGGGAGGCGAGCAGGCCAGAGGTGGATGAACGCAGTGCCCTTGTTTGGGTGTAGGGCCTGATCAGAGCCTGGAGGTACTGCGGTGCCGTTCCCCTCACAGCTCCGTAGGCAAGCACCATTACTACCTCCACTTCCCCCCTCTCACCATCACCCTACTACTTATCAAATCAAATCAAATTTATTTATATAGCCCTTCGTACATCAGCTGATATCTCAAAGTGCTGTACAGAAACCCAGCTTAAAACCCCAAACAGCAAGCAATGCAGGTGTAGAAGCACTGTGGTTAGGAAAAACTCCCTAGAAAGGCCAAAACCTAGGAAGAAACCTAGAGAGGAACCAGGCTATGTGGGGTGGCCAGTCGGGTAGAGATTATAACAGAACATGGCCAAGATGTTCAAATGTTCATAAATGACCAGCATGGTCGAATAATAATAAGGCAGAACAGTTGAAACTGGAGCAGCAGCACGGCCAGGTGGACTGGGGACAGCAAGGAGTCATCATGTCAGGTAGTCCTGGGGCATGGTCCAAGGGCTCAGGTCCTCCGAGAGAGAGAAGGAGAGAATTAGAGAATGCACACTTAGATTCACACAGGACACCGAATTGGACAGAAGTACTCCAGATATAACAAACTGACCCCAGCCCCCCGACACATAAACTACTGCAGCATAAATACTGGAGGCTGAGACAGGAGGGGTCAGGAGACACTGTGGCCCCATCTGAGGACCATCACCCTAACTTCTCTCACCATCATCCTACTACCTCCACCTCTCACCATCATCCTACTACTTCCACTTCCCTCCTCTCACCATCCTCCTACTACCTCCACCTCCCTCCTCTCACCATCCTCCTACTACCCCATCCGAGGACACCTCTCACCATCACCCTATTACCTCCACCTCCCTCCTCTCACCATCACCTTACTACCTCCACCTCCCTCCTCTCACCATCACCCTACTACCTCCACCTCCCTCCTCTCACCATCACCTTACTACCTCCACCTCCCTCCTCTCCAAACTCACCCTTCAGAACTCCTGAACACCTCCTTTCCTCACCCTACTACCTCTACCTCATCTCCTCTCACTCTACTACCTCCACCTCCCTCTCCTCACCATCACTCTACTACCTCCACCTCCCTCTCCTCACCATCACCCTACTACCTCCACCTCCTCTCCTCATCACTCTGCTACCTCCACCTCTCACCATCACCCTACTACCTCCACCTCCCTTCTCTCACCATCATCCTACTACCTCCACCTCCCTCCTCTCACCATCCTCCTTCTACCTCCACCTCCCTCCTCTCACCATCCTCCTACTACCTCCACCTCCCTTCTCTCACCATCATCCTACTACCTCCACCTCCCTCCTCTCACCATCCTCCTTCTACCTCCACCTCCCTCCTCTCACCATCCTCCTACTACCTCCACCTCCCTTCTCTCATCATCATCCTACTACCTCCACCTCTCACCATCATCCTACTACTTCCTCCTCTCACCATCCTCCTACTACCTCCACCATCACCCTACTACCTCCACCTCCCTCCTCTCCAAACTCACCCTTCAGTACTCCTGAACACATCTCCTCTCACCCTACTACCTCCACCTCCCTCTCCTCACCATCACCCTACTACCTCCACCTCCTCTCCTCATCACCCTGCTACCTCCACCTCTCACCATCACCCTACTACCTCCACCTCCCTTCTCTCACCATCCTCCTACTACCTCCACCTCCCTCCTCTCACCATCCTCCCACTACCTCCACCTCCCTTCTCTCACCATCCTCCCACTACCTCCACCTCCCTTCTCTCACCATCATCCTACTACCTCCACCTCCCTTCTCTCACCATCCTCCTACTACCTCCACCATCACCCTACTACCTCCACCTCTCACCACCATCCTACTACCTCCACCTCCCTCCTCTCACCACCATCCTACTACCTCCACCTCTCACCACCATACTACTACCTCCACCTCTCACCATCATCTTACTACCTCCACCTCTCACCATCATCCTACTACCTCCACCTCTCACCATCATCCTACTACCTCCACCTCCTCTCACCATCACCCTACTACCTCCACCTCCTCTCACCATCACCCTACTACCCCCACCTCCTCTCACCATCACCCTACTACCTCTACCTCCTTTCACCATCACCCTACTACCTCCACCTCCTCTCACCATCACCCTACTACCCCCACCTCCTCTCACCATCACCCTACTACCTCCACCTCCTCTCACCTTCACCCTACTACCCCCACCTCCTCTCACCATCACCCTACTACCCCCACCTCCTCTCACCATCACCCTACTACCTCCACCTCCTCTCACCATCACCCTACTACCTCCACCTCCTCTCACCATCACCCTACTACCCCCACCTCCTCTCACCATCACCCTACTACCTCCACCTCCTCTCACCATCACCCTACTACCTCCACCTCCTCTCACCTTCACCCTACTACCTCCACCTCCTCTCACCTTCACCCTACTACCCCCACCTCCTCTCACCTTCACCCTACTACCCCCACCTCCTCTCACCATCACCCTACTACCCCCACCTCCTCTCACCATCACCCTACTACCTCCACCTCCCTCCTCTCACCAACATCCTGCTAACTCCACTTCTTCTCCTCTCACCCCTAATAGGGTGAGAGGAGAAGAAGTGGAGGTATCAGGGTATTGGAGGGAGGTGGAGATAGTAGGGTGATGGTGAGAGGAGGGAGGTGGAGGTAGTAGGGTGATGGTGAGAGGAGAGAGGTGGAGGTAGTAGGGTGATGGAGGGAGGGGGAGGTAGTAGGGTGAGAGGAGGGAGGTGGAGGTAGTAGGGTGAGAGGAGGGAGGTGGAGGTAGTAGGGTGAGAGGAGAAGAAGTGGAGGTAGTAGGGTGAGAGGAGAAGTGGAGGTATCAGGGTGTTGGAGGGAGGTGGAGGTAGTAGGGTGATGGTGAGAGGAGGTGGAGGTAGCAGGGTGATGGTGAGAGGAGGTGGGGGTAGTAGGGTGAGGGTGAGAGGAGGTGGAGGTAGTAGGGTGATGGTGAGAGGAGGTGGAGGTAGTAGGGTGAGAGAGGAAGTAGAGGTAGCAGGGTGTTGGTGAGAGGAGGTGGAGATGGAGGTAGCAGGGTGTTGGTGAGAGGAGGTGGAGGTAGCAGGGTGTTGGAGGGAGGAGGGAGGTAGTAGGATGATGGTGAGAGGTAGGTAAATATGCTAACACGTGCAAAAGAAAATAAAGAAATTGCAAAGACAGGCAATCCAGCTCATAAAGTTATACATATAGGTAGGCGCAACCGAATGTCATTTTTGGTGAGTTTGGGCATTTACAAGCAAATGTGAATGAGAGACATTGTGAAAATAAACAAAGTTTTGACCCATGCTTTTCTGAAGGAAGAGCAGCACTGGCTCTGGAGCAGCATGTGTACACGCTGTGTCCTTGTGGAGTCTGGAGTCGCTAGGGCAACTGGCCTACCTGCTCTGCTTGGAAAAGGGGAGCAGACCAGGAGATGCGACCCCTGTCAATACACAGCTTGACTCACCTGTTCCCGTTTTCTCCAGTTGTGCTATTTACAAACAAACACATGGTTCAACTGTTTTGGGGAACTACGGTAAGCTTCATGATATAAAATAGTGTGACAGGTGAAATGAAGAATGTGATCTGCTTTATCTCCTAACGTATTACACAAGTTGACTGCAGGTATTTACTTAAAGTATCTACTAATATTAACATTAATTGAAAAACATAAAATAAATAGTTTCAATGGTATTAAAAAAAACAGCCTACTCTCACCCTATTACCTCAACCTCTATCCTCCTTCTCCCTCATCTACCTTATCTCGAACCTCACTCGAGGAAAGCCTGAACACCACCCTCCTCTCACCCATACATCCACACCCCTCCTCTCCTCAGCAACCCACAGAGAGCCTGAATACCACCCGGACACCACCCCCTTCCTCTCCTGTACTACATGATCTGCAAACATTATTCTGTCATTCCTTTGCTGAGAAGTTTATATTGGAGTCAAGACTGTCAACGAATGTAATGTAAATGCACTGTGTGTATGATATTTGTACATGAGAACTAAGTAGAAAGACAAACCTTTAAAGAGCTTCTCCGGTACTTTTGTATACTTTTTAGCATGTAGTTCTGAAAGTAGTACTCACCAGCTTAAAGTGGCCCCCTGAAAGTTGCATACTATGTGATATGTGCAGATATGTGCACCATGTTATCTCTCTCTGTCTGTCCGTCCGTCCGTCCACTGAGCCGTTGGGCCCGCCCTGCAACCTCTTTGGATACGCTGGGGTGACCTCTTGCTAGCTGTCACTCAAATGCGAGGGCGTTGGCCCAGGGGAAATTTATGTAAAATGATGCAGCACAGCTTCAAGAAAACAGTCACTTTCAAATTAGGAATTTTGTGGCTAATTGATGTAAAACTGCAATTCTGCTCATAGATTATGCATGTATGAACTACACATTGACACATCCAAAGCGGGATGTTTCGAAAATATTTTCTTAGTTGCTAAAGTAACTAAGAAGCCAGTATTTAATGCTGCTTCACCTAATTTTTAATCCCATAAAGATCTTCCCAATATTTCTATGTGGAAAGAAACATGAATAAATAAATAATAACTCCCTGCTGTCAGCACTATCTTACATGTCCACACCTTCTAGGGGATTCTGTCAAAACACATTAAAGGCAACATTGTGGATGGTGAGATGAGTTCATGTTAATGAATCTCAGGTAGATTCAATTGAGCTCTGTGGGCCAGTAACAAACTCTCAGGTTTTATGTAACGGTGTCAAGTATAGGGTTAACCTATAGGACACTCCCCTACCCTGCTTTTGGTTCACTTCCTATTTTGTGAACTTTACTTTGCTAATAAATAGTTCCAGTCAGAACTACTAAAGCTGAGAGGGAGTCTATGGATCAGGTGAGTACACTCGCTGGTTGAGAGTCAACTGATTTTGATGAGTTTGCATTCTTATTCTGGTTTATGAAATTGTAAAAAAAAAAAAATCTGTAGTGATTCTGTTGGTAGAATGAGTTGGACATTTGTTGGTTTAACCTGCCACTGCAGACAGAGGAAAGATAACAGGGATCTATGGGGTGACGCAATGGTTTCTCAATAGGCTCAGTCAGTGGAAACTGAATTAGAGCGTCTGTCACATCAGCCTCCTATTGTGTCTCCAGTCCTCTGCAGAAAGACAGACCGACACACAGGTAGTATGTCCCAACGTGTGGCAGTGATCGGGGCGGGTCCCTCAGGTCTGACCAGCATCAAGAGCTGTCTGGATGAGGGTCTGAAGCCCACCTGTTTCGAGAGCAGTGATGACATCGGGGGGCTGTGGAGGTTCAAGGTGAGGATATGAGGAAAGGAACCCACTTTGGACTATAGAGATGCACCCCTCGTAACTGCATCACCAGCAGTGTTCCTGGTTGCACCTGAAATGACACCTCACTCAGAGCCCTATTCGGGGGGAAAAGGCCCTTTTAATAGAAAATAAAGTAATTTGTGTGTCCACAGGAAACCCCTGAGCCGGGCCGCTCTAGTATCTACCGCTCTCTGGTGGTGAACACCTCCAAGGAGATGATGTGTTTCAGTGACTTCCCTATGCCAGCTGACTACCCCAACTACATGCTGCACTCCCAGCTGCTGCAGTACTTCAGGCTTTACGCTCAACACTTTGACCTCCTCAGACACATCACCTTCCAGGTCACAACTCTCTTTAGTCTTTTCTCTCCCCCTCTCTTCTCCTCACCTTGATGGAACTCTCCCAGTCATTTAGCCCCAACACGACTTTCTATGATCTGTTACTGTGTGTGTTTCAGACCAGCGTGCTGACTGTGAGACAGAGGCCAGACTTCAATCGTTCAGGCCAGTGGGAGGTGGTGACAGAGAACAGGGAGGGACAGGAGCAGAGACACGTCTTTGACGGGGTACTGGTTTGTTCAGGACACTACACACAGCCTGTCTCACCGCTAGACCAGTTCCCAGGTCAGTTTAAAGCATCTAAACACTATACACTATCTATACACTATACTCTATATACAGTTTTGATACACCCAGTCGTGTCTTTGGCTATGCCGGATTAAGTGATATGACATGCTATTCTATAAAATCATTTCTCCGTCATTAATATTACCTGATTGAGCTAATCATGCAAGTGTAATTAACTAGAGAGTCGGGCACCACAAAATAATATTTATAGAGCTGCTATCTTACGAATACACTCTTAAGGACCTAGTAATATTTCACATCAATAGCAGTCAATATTAATCATCATAATTCAGTCTCATCTGAAAGTTGTAAATTCTTGGTTATCTGCACGAACCCTGGTTATCAAGTTGAATCAGCAATACAAAATTGGTTTTAATTATTTATTTACTAAATACCTAACTAATCACACAGAATTACATACACAAAGAATGAATCATACCTTGATTACAAATTGCGTCATAAAGGAAAACGTCCCGAACGGGCGGAACAGATATGGCAGCTGGTTACACAAAAGAAAAGGGTCTGGGTTTGAGTGAAAGAGCAGGAAGACTGAGGGACTAAGAGAGAAGCAGTGCTATCGTAAATACAGTATCTTATGCATTCTAAAATACCGCCCATTTGGAAAAGGAAAATGAAATAAATATTTACTCTGAGCTGTGCTTCGGTAGGTTGGTGGTAGATGGAAGGCCGTGTTGCCCAACCGAGTCCTTTGTCCTTTGAAGAATGTCTCTGCTGGTGAATTGAATACGTTGTAGTAACGTCGTTGTGTGGTAGACGGGATACTCTGTCTGTTCCTTCCTAACCTGCATTTGCATCTGCTGTTGCTAACTCAACGGCTAGGAGGTATCACTTCTGTCGTGAATAAGAGTTCAAAGTTCATACCATTCGCAACCAAAGCTCACGCTGATGTTGGCTTTGTTCTGTAGTTATTATCTGAACCATTCTGACATCGGACCGTCGTCCTCACGTCCTCGGAACAGGAGGTTATATTGTCGTCAAGGCTTTATATAGGAAGGGAGAGGAGGACATGTTTGAAATTTTTATAGCCAATGTCCCTTCACAGCGGCGGGCCACTGATTGAGCAGAGCCCTACCTTATGAAAACCCAAATCTCACATTTTAGAAGCTAAAATCACATTTCATCCCATCACAAATAATTTCATATTCAAACATTAAAATTGAACAACAATTCCATGTGAATCTGATAACTCTGATGTGTAGACTTTCCACTGTAGAGTTTATGTCATCTTATCATTGATGAGAATGTCTCAGATGACAACCGAACTGACATCATATTCATTAAGTACCACTGCATATGTTCAATTGGTTGGATTACCAGAATATAGTTAATTTCCCCCCACCACCTGATGTTTCCCAGAATCTCTATGTTAACCAAAGGGTTTGCAAATGTAACATCAGTAGGGTAGAGAGAAGAAAACGGGGGGAAGAGGTATTTATGACTGTCATAAACCTACCCCCAGGCCAACGTCATGACAACCCATAGATGTGTCAACGTTTTGACCATAAGCTCCTCGACAATACTGTGTGTGGGTTTTTTTTCTTTATTTTCTATGGCCTATGTTACATCTGTGAAGTGTTTTGGATGTGTGTAGCCAACAGGTACAATACCTCTTCAACCACCTGAGTGTTCTTTCCCATGCAGGCCATGAGTCGTTCCCTGGCCGCTGCCTACACAGCTGGGAGTATAAGGATGCTGATGCGTTCCGGGGGAAGAGGGTGGTGGTAGTGGGGATTGGGAACTCTGGAGGAGACATCGCTGTGGAGATCAGCCGGGCTGCACAGAAGGTGGGGCTCACCTGTCACAGGAGGACATATTTAAGCTAATACTTTCTTGAGTTACAAAAAGCGGCCCAGGTTCAAACCCAGTGGTTCTCATACTGTAAAGAGAGTTTGGCCATTCATGTCTGTCTCTCTACTTCTCTGTTTTCCCTTTCTCTCTTACATCCCAGACCTTCCTGAGTACCCGTAAGGGGGCGTGGGTGTTAGCTCGTATGTCCAGTAGCGGTCTCCCACTGGACATGACGGCCATCTCACGGTTCACGGTCCTGCTAACCTCCCTGCTGCCCAGAGCGCTGGTCAACTGGGCTGCAGAGAGAACCCTTAATCACCGATATGACCACCGTCTCTATGGCCTACAGCCAACACACAGGTGACCAGCACCCTTTTACAGCCAACACACAGGTGACCAGCACCCTATTACAGCCAACACACAGTTGACCAGCACCCTATTACAGCCAACACACAGGTGATCAGCACCATATTAGAGCCAACACACAGGTGACCAGCACCCTATTACAGCCAACACACAGGTGACCAGCACCCTATTACAGCCAACACACAGGTGACCAGCACCCTATTACAGCCCGCACACAGGTTCCCAGCACCCTATTACAGCCAACACACAGGTGACCAGCACCCTATTACAGCCCGCACACAGGTTCCCAGCACCCTATTACAGCGAACATACAGGTGACCAGCACCCTATTACAGCCTGCACATAGGTGACTAGCACCCTATTACAGCCAACACACAGGTGACCAGCACCCTATTACACCCCGCACACAGGTGACCAGCACCCTTTTACAGCCAACACACAGGTGACCAGCACCCTATTACAGCCAACACACAGGTGACCAGCACCCTATTACAGCCTGCACACAGGTGACCAGCATCCTATTACAGCCAACACACAGGTGACCAGCACCCTATTACAGCCAACACACAGGTGACCAGCACCCTACTACAGCCCGAAACATAGGTGTGACAAATATCAGATCGGATTTGAGAGTTTGCACTGTGGCAACATTTGAAAATATAAAAATCTAAGCAAAAAAGAAAAATCACTAATTTCTCTCTCTGTCCTCCCAGGCTGCTAGAGCAGAAGCCGCTGATCAACGATGACCTTCCAGGCCGTATCCTGCAGGGGGCAGTAGTGCTGAAGCCAGACCTGAGAGGGTTCCAGGGGTCCGGACTGCTGTTCCAGGATGGAACCACGGAGGGGGACATCGATGCAGTGGTCTTCTGTACTGGATACAATTGCACCTTCTCCTTCCTGCCCCCGTCAATATGTTCAGGACCTCGGGGGGATCTCAACCTGTACAGGTACCTTTTATAATACTGGCTTGAACAGGTCGTCAAATCCTTACTTCCACTTAAGTGAAATTTTCACTCAGTCATGTATGGATGTCAATAGAGCAAGTTACATTTCAACTTTAGGTACAGTTTGAAATTGAGTGGGGCGGGGGGTTTGGTCCAACATAGGACAGCGTTGTCAAACCTTTTTGGGAGGGTTGTGTGTTTTTTTTATTGGGCACAGGGAAGGGTAATGCATTCACCCTTCTGCAGGTTGTCAATGTAATGTCTTCCATTTTAGCCAAATTTCCTCATCTGCTTGAATGCTCCCACCTTATATCAAGATGTTTTAGTACTTCCCTTATGCCCAGGCTATTCAACTGGCGGCCTGCGTGCCAGGATTGGCTCGTTCATTCATTTAGACTGGACCTTTGATAAATTCTGACCCTTTAGTAAAATATCTGCAAATAAATCCCCACCAAAATCTGACTTTCAGTGCCAAAAGGACAAGCGCTATTGTAGTTGTCTATAGTGTCGTTTTTAGTGGTTTCTAGCGCCTATGTGGCATGTTGATAATTGTTTCTTTATATTAATTTGGCTCTAGTGTTTGACTGGATTAAGCAACAAAATATTATGACCCCATTCCTTAAAGCTACAACAATATTTGGGGTTGCACCTCGACTTTCTGGTTGAGTGCCCTCCACTTCCTTCCTAATTACTTTTAGCAACATTTCATTGTAAGAAAACTGCTTTATTGGTGTGTGTGTGCATAGATTTTTTATACAGTTCTTCTGAAGAATAATCACATGTGGAAAATGTCCGGCCTCCTGCAATTCATCTGGCCCCTGTCATGACGTTGGCCTGGGGGGTAGGTTTATGACAGTCATAAATAACTCTTCCCCCCTGTTTCCTCTCTCTAACCTACTGATGTGACATTTGTAAACCCCTTGGTTAACATAGAGATTCTGGGAACATCAGAAGGTGGGGGGAAATTAACTATAATCTGGTAATCCAACCAATTGAACATATGCAGTGGTACTTAATGAATATGATGTCAGTTCGGTTGTCATCTGAGACATTCTCATCAATGATAAGATGACATAAACTCTACAGTGGAAAGTCTGCACATTGTAGTTATCGGATTCACATGGAATTGTTGTTCAATTTAAATGTTTGAATATAAAATTATTGGTGAAGAGATGAAATGTAATTTTAACTTCCAAATGAGAGATTTGGGTTTTCATAAGGTTAGGACTCTGCTCAATCAGTGGCCTGCCCCTGTGAAAAAACATGGGCTATAAAACTTTTCAAACACACCCTCCTCTCCCTTCCTATATAAAGCCTTGACGACAATATAACCTCCTGTTCCAAGTGAGGTCTGCAGCCTCTGCGTTAAAAGGACTAACATGTCAACTACAGAACTAAGCCAACCTCAGCTTGAGCTTTGGTTGCGAATGGTATGAACTTTGAACTCTTATTCACTACAGAAGTGATACCTCCTAGCCGTTGAGTTAGTCACAGCAGCTGCAAACGCAGGCTAGGAAAGAACAGACAGAGTATCCCGTCTACCACACAACGACATTACTACAACGTATCCAATTGACCACCAGAGACATTCTTCAAAGAACTCGGTTTGGCAACACGGCCTTCCATCTACCACCAACCTACCGAAGCGCAGCTCAGAGTAAATATTTATTGCATTTTCCTTTTCCAAATGGGCAGTAATTTAGAATGCATAAGATACTGAATTTACAATAGCACTGCTTCTCTCTTAGTCCCTCAGTCTTCCCGCTCTTTCACTCAAACCCAGACCCTTTTCTTTTATGTAAACAGCTGCCATAACTGTTCCGCCCGCTCGGGACGTTTTCCTTTATGACGCAATTTGTAATCAAGGTATGATTCATTCTTTGTGTATGTAATTCTGTGTTATTAGTTAGGTATTTAGTAAATAAATAATTAAACCCAATTTTGTATTGCTGATTCAACTTGTTAGCCAGGGTTCGTGAATATAACCAAGAATGTACAACTTTCAGATGAGACTGAATTAAGGTGACGATTAATATCGACTGCTATTGGTGTAAAATATTACTAGGTCTTTAAGAGTTTATTTGGAAGATAACAGCTTTATAAATATTCTTTCGTGGTGCCCCGACTCTCTAGTTATTTACATTTACATGATTAGCTCAATCAGGTAATATTAATTACGGAGAAAGAATTTTATAGAATAGCATGTCATATCACTTAATCCGGCATAGCCAAAGACATGACATCCATGTAAGAATATAGTTGAATAGCCCTGCCATATACACTACGCTCTTCCACATGCTAACTATACCGCAGGTCAATATAGTCTACCAGTCTGTCTATCCTGCCCTCTAGCCACCATTCAAAGTGACAATAGTTGTATAGGTGGATAGTTTGTACAGATGGGTATAATATGAAGCAAGCCATATCTACTCAGGTTTTTCTAAAGTTAACCAGCTTCAGTTAGTTTCACATTCCAGCTCAGGCTCATCCGTACTACGCCGGTGGATATTGCTTGTCCACCTGCCTCTAACTGAACTCTAGCAAGCTTGTAACTGCACGTGCATGGGCGAGACAGTGCTACATTTTCATTTGTGCCAAAATGAAAGAAAAGGTATCTTACAAATTCAGCGAGCTATGGTGTGAAATATGCTTTCAGAAGTGCAGTCTTTATTTAATTGCTTATCGTTAATGCCGTCTTTGGTGTGCTT
This sequence comes from Oncorhynchus masou masou, assembly GCF_036934945.1. Classification (NCBI taxonomy): domain Eukaryota; kingdom Metazoa; phylum Chordata; class Actinopteri; order Salmoniformes; family Salmonidae; genus Oncorhynchus; species Oncorhynchus masou. The sequence goes on along the minus strand of NC_088226.1, from coordinate 47,894,904 downwards.
ACCAATGCACAAGCACCTTTTTTAATACTCCTATCGAAAATTTTCACACAATGTCACAATTCAAAGTGCATTCTGTCTTCACTAAATGCGTAATGTGATATATTTCCAATTTTCAAAAATGGCATCGACTGGGCCACGAAAACATGCTGAAGTGGCAAAGTCGATATCCACGTTCATAAACACAGGGTTTGTTATTTGTGGTCATAAACGTCATTTTGAGTTAATTCTATTTCAGATAGGAAACACCACATATTTGTTTAACCATTTATTAGAAAAAGATTATAACATGCAATACGTTAGTCTTGACATTAGGCTCTACTCCTTCGGGATAGCTCACCACCAGAGTATTAATCATGTTAAGTTAATAATAATTGCAGGCAGTGAGCAAGCTACGCTGTACCAATCTCCCTGCCGAAAGGAAACACAGAACCAAACAGGTGGAGGCTGTGGTGGTGGTGGGTGGGTGCAAGAAAATGCAACTGCATACTATCCATCAACAAACAGCAGTAGAGGTAGCAGAGAATGAGTGAGTAAAACTGATCAGCTAAATTGACCGCCATATGAAGGTAGGAAGTGTTTGTAGAATATGATTGGTGCAACGTCAGCTGATGCACCCGTTCCCTGTATGAACTAGCGCTGAGCTTAATGAGCATGAGGGAGTAGGGAGGGTGTGCAATTTATTTTACAGTACAATGGGAGGGTCACATGAGTATATATTTTTTTAATGACACTTCGAGCTGGACCCATCTACCTATCCCCTCTCTCCCCTCCCAGTACATTTCTAACCATCCCTAAGTGGATGTTAGGATTTGCACCTTTAAGATACAGAAGATAGATCAACACTTAGTAGATGCCAGGGGGGAAATGGTGTCATACTGTATAATTAACTTGACGTTGCTTTAGGTAAAAGGGGTTGTTTTCTTTTATTCGAGACGGGTGTTCCCTCCAGCTCTCGAGCGCCCCACGCTGGCCATCATGGGTCTGTTCCAGACTAAAGGACCCATCTTTCCTGCTGTGGAGATGCAGGCCCGCTGGGTCACGAGGGTCATCGCAGGTACACACACACCTGGTCTAAACTAATCTTGGCAACCCAAATCCCAAAATCTCACAAACTACAATACCAATTATTTTACATAGTCTGTCCACACACACACATTGGAATGACTCAAACCTGTATCAAAATTAATTCCTGGCGAACACATACATACCTGGCAAACACAGCAAAGTTAGAATTCTTAATGATTGTTTGTTGAAGGGTTGACCCAGCTCCCACCACGGAAAACAATGCTTTCCAAAATCGAGACGGAGACGAAGAGGAACATGAAGAGGTAAACAACATGAAGAAGATCTGCCTCAATACCAGTGGCCATTTGCCTTGCTTTGTCATGAGTGATTACCTTGCCTGTGAACTGCAGACTTGTCAGTTCCCAAATCTAGGGCCTAGACTGTTCAAAGTGAAATGAAGGCCTACAGGTCACAAACTGCTTCTCTCTCCTCCCAATTTCTCTCTCTCTTTCTCCCTCTCCTCCATCCTTTCCCCTTCTCTCTCTCTCTCAGTTACCCGTGTCCCAGACAGGCAGCTCTCCATGTGGATTATATACCATACCTGGACTCCCTGGCTGAGCAGGTGGGGGTTCGTCCCAACATCCTAGGGCTGCTACTGAGGGAGCCTAGTGTGGGGCTGCGTGTACTGCTGGGGCCCTGCACCCCTTACCAGTATCGCCTAAGAGGGCCGGGAAAGTGGGACGGGGCCCGACAGGCCATCCTCACTCAGTGGGAGCGCGTAGCCCAGCCCTTCAGAACCAGGTAGGTAGCCCAAAGGGTAGACAGGCAGATTAATTTCCCCTTGGGAATCAATAGAATATCATCTCCTATTATGTATGTATTCATTCTATTCCAGGCTGGAGCCAGAACCCCCCAGGCCCTTGGTCCTTCTGTCCCCCTTGCTGATCACGCTGTCTGCGGGAGCTGTGATGCTAGCTGTGGTCCTCTCCCAGCGTAAACTGACCTTATGTCTACAAGACCTACTACAGGACTCAACTCACCTGCTGGACTGGCTCTCAGCACTACTGTGAGGCTTGGAGTAGAAGCATCCTATATAGCAACAGATCTAGGATCTACATTAATACTCTATTGCCTCCACTATCGACCAGGCTCTTTGTTTGTTTTCTTCTCATCAAGACCTTTTTTCAAGCGTTTCTTTTACGCCTGCTACGTTAGGTTAGGCAGACTGCTTTTGTTGTCTTACAAAAACACTCATTAGGTGTGCTTGAGGAAATGAAGTCCTCTCTAAAACTCTTACTCTTATTTGATTTCTTTGGTTAGCTCTAACACGTAAACAACTTAAGCTATTAACATGAAACCAACTTTAAAATGTGCAGACAGCCCCGACTTAGCGTGCTTGAGAAATGATTTTTGATAAATAAATATGATGAACATCTGCTCTGAATTAAGATTCAAAGATGTTTGCAGAAAAAATGGGGTGTCAGCTTTGACATGACACCTTGAGTTTCAAAAAAACTATTTTGATAATTGAACTCCAGTAAGAAGTGGATTTACACCCGGTAACAGAATTACATCATGGGTCCCTGATCTGTACTACACAGACAACATGGATAATGATGTATCCTGAATAGGAACACAAAGGTAGAAATATGCAATATCATATGGGTATTATTCTACACACTGGCTATTATTCTAATGAGCTCTGCCCTTAACAAGACCATATTTGGTTGGTCTGGACCAGACCAAATCTGAACCAATTATAGACATCTATGTTTCACAAGTTTGGACATCACAGTACAGTAGAGTACAGCACATCACAGTAGAGTATTGTCAAGTATAGTTCAGTGGAGTATAGTACAATACATTATAGTGGACTCTAGGGTTCTCGACTGAACTTTACTCGACTGTAGGCCTACTGTATGGAACTGTACTCAACTTTACTTGTCTTTGCTGTACTATACTCTACTGCGGGAGTTTTTTTGCTTTGTGACCCACCAATTGAGGTGTCTTTTGAGTAGCGACCCACCATAAGCGTTGAGTGGTGAAAAAATATACACAGACCAAAGAATAAGTCAACAATATCATCCTTGCAGCGGAGAGAAAAAGTTGCATTCTCAAAGCTAATCTCCTGCAATTCCACATATCCTGTAATGGAGCTGAAAGAACATTTAGCCGTTTTAAAGCCAATGTCCTGCAATTCTATGCATTTTACCATGCTGAGCGAAAAAATTGCAGTCTTTAAGCTAATTTCCTACAGTTCTAAGTATTTTGACATGGCTAATGCTGTTTTCTTATGCTCAAATATTTTTTTTTTTTAAATGAATGAGGGCCTGATTGTCTAGCTTTTATCTTGTTGATTGTATATATACAGCACCAGTCAAGAATTTGGACACACCTACTCATTCAAAGGCTTTTCTTTATTTTTATTATTTCTACATTGTAGAATAATAGTGAAGACATCAAAACTATGAAATAACACATATGGAATCATGAAGAAACAAAAAAAGTGTTAAACAAATCCAAATATATTTTGTATTTGAGATTCTTCAAAGTAGGCACCCTTTGCCTTGATGACAGCTTTGCACACTCTTGGCATTCTCTCAAACAGCATCATGAGGTAATCACCTGGAATGCATTTCAATTAACAGGTCACCGATCATGGATGTCTATGTTTGGGCCAAATTAAGGCCGGTATTTACTGGACCAAAAATCTACGTTTGTGGTAATTAAAATCCACGCCGTTCTGGACCAGCCCAAAAAACGACATCTGTGGACTGACCGATTTGGTAACAAACAGTAAAAACACGATTTACTAATTGGTAGGTCTACCATTACTTGTTATTTCCGTGAACTCATGAGGGAGAGAAAATAAAAAAAATCTTATAGATATGTAGGGTTTTGGTAATGGAATTACAAGGCACAAAGCAATGTTTCTTAAACTTATAGGCAAATAATTTCTCAAACTAAATGTGTTTATTAGTTGTCAGGGGTCTTTACTTCAACATTATTGTGTTTTGATGTATTTCTAATACCTTTTAAGACTTTTTCTGGTAGATATTTTCTAAGACCCCTTTTCCATCTTTTTGACCAGAAATCAAGGCCATTACTTATGTCTAATTTTTAACATAGAAATGCCTTAATTTCCCAAAAATATAGACTCTTAGCTTTCATTTGACAATCAATTTGATATGCTCCTGTGAACTTCACATGTTGGTGCTCATGAGTCCTTTTTCATGGAAATGACCATATATAATTTAACTACATCAACATTTAAAATCAACCACAATGCATTTGAATGGCAATCAAGGGGCCATAGACTTTAATGTTAAAAATCATAAATATGGACACACTACTAGTCTTGAACCACCATCAACTCCAAACCAACATTGAAATAAATATAAAAATAAAATATGCATGTGCAGACTGACCCAATTTAGATTGTTTACATACTACATTTTGTTACTGTATATACTTTTTGACCTATATTTTTTATTTTTTTTTACCTTTATTTAACCAGGCAGGTCAGTTAAGAACAAATTCTTATTGTCAATGACGGCCTGGGAACAGTGGGTTAACTGCCTGTTCAGGGGCAGAATGACAGATTTGTACCTTGTCAGCTCTGGGATTCGAACTTGCAACCTTTCGGTTACTAGTCCAACGCTCTAACCAGTAGGCTACCCTGCCGCCCCATAATCATTTAAAATGTGCATAATTTACATTACAGTCAGTGGTTTCTATGAGAGGTAGATATTCACAGTAACACTGCTTTCTAAGCATTCAAGCAAGAAACACCAAAACCAATTTCAGGATGATGGAAACACGTCACACATTCATAGATTATTTAATTTCCCCATCCTTTTAAGGGTCCAAGGATGCCTTTTTCGTTTTATCTCAGTATCAAATTATTTCTGGGTAACAATTAAGTACCTTACTGTGATTGTTGTAAATGAAAATGGTCAAAAAGAAACAAAAACAGCTAGAATTTTGCTAGGACTGTCTGGGAGTGGTCTCAGTGGGGAGGGGAAAACTGAAGTAGCTGTTATTGGCAGAGAGGTTTGTAACGCTCTTTCATATTGGTCTATTAACTAATTTATTTTTCAATCAGCTCTTTCACTAAAAGGGCATTATCATAATTTTCACAATTTCACAGTATTATTCCAAATTTAAGAACACAGTGGTAGACAATTGAAATGAAACTGCTCTTTAACCATTTCCGCTACAAACATGAACAAAACTTTAACATTTTCATACTTGATAAATTATGACTATTAAAATCGGCCTAAATTAGCATAAATAACCAATAGTAACTCTTGGACCGTTCAATACTTCAAGACAAGCTAGCAAGCGCACACATTTTCTTCAGGAAATGTACTTTTCTAGTTATTATTATTCACCTTCCACTGCCAATCTGTGTGTTTCTTGTGCTCCCTTGATTGTATTATCTGTGTCTAACATTTTTGTGTAATTGCTGCTGATCTTGTCATGCAGGGCTCCCTTGAGAAAGATACATTTGAGATTAATGGTAATCCCTGCTTAAATAAAAGTTAAATGAAAATAAATAACATTAAACCATCCTTCATAGTTGTTAGCCTTTACCCTCTAGTTTGTACTCTTGAAGCTATGTCCAGCCTCTGTCTGTACCTGTTCAACGTTCAACCAAAGCAACATCCTACTGAAGGAGGCATTGCTGCAGTTTAGAAAGATATGTCTTTGGCATTTAAACAGCGACAAAGGATATGTAAAACAGTGTGTGATGAGGTTCGGGGTTTGTCTCATCTCTTGACTTGATTCACTCTGACTAATCAGTCTCACACAGTTGACCACACGGCTGGTGAAATGATCCATTCAGTGCTGGTTTGAGTGACAGAGCTGGAGGATTTGGGGGAGGGGTTGAGAGGCAAGAAGCTCCGGGGTTTGTATTTTGGCTCATTTCCACCCTTTTGTCTACTGGAATAGAGAGGTAAGCACAACTTCTTAATCAATGTTTACTGTTTGACAAAGTTATTTCTGTTGTCCATTGTGTTTCTTGCTCTTGAAGACTAATCAAACAAGAGCATTGGGTGAGCAACTCTCCCTTTTAAATATTCTGGAAAAGTATGTTGTTTATTAGTAGATTCAACCTGGTTGCTAAGAGCTGTAGGGGTGAGACAGGCTTCCTGTGTAGATTAAGACTGCGTAGACGGAGAGAGATATGGCTCTGAAAGCATACCACAATATAGGGATGAGAACTGCATTGTACTCTAAATTGTCCTATTATACAAACTTACACCGAGAAGATTGAAAGACTGCTAGCTGTAAGATATGGCGATGGATCTTTGATGTTATGTTGTTATTTTGCTTCCACTGATCCTGGGGGGCAGTAAGGTCAACGGTGTCATGAACTTTAACAAGTACCAGGACATTTTAGAAATGGTTAATTGACCACAAAATCAACATTTTGCAATGGTGATCTCAGTCTCCTTACTTGAACCCCATTGAAAACCTGTGTTTTGAATTGAAGAGGGCAGTCCATAAGTGCTTAGGAAGGATATCAAGGATCTGGAAAGATTCTGTATGGAGGAATGGTCTAATATACAAACTGTTACACCGAGAAGATTGAAAGACTGCTAGTTGAGTTGCCATATAAGATTTCCAGTAAATGTGTGTTGTTTTGGCTCTGTGCCATGTTCTCTTCGGTTTACACCGACAGTCTCCAGTATCTCTGGTCTGTCTGCAAAACAGCTTTTGTTTCCGTTGGCCTTCTCTCTCCCTCTATCTCCCCCTTCTCTCTTGGCAGCATAATCCTATCCCACAGGGGGTTAGTGGCACCTTAATTAGGGAGGAAGGGCTAGTCCAATGGCTGGAGCGGAAAATAAGTGTAATGGAATCTAAGACATCATTCGCTTCGTTCCAGACATTATTATCAGCCGTCCTCCTGTTAGCAACTTCCTGTGTCATATCCCTGTCTGTCTGTATGTAGGACAAGGGCACCTTCTGAATCTGAATATGTGTTTTCATTGTATTTTTTCACATTTTGTACATAGTGACCGAGCATTAGGGATTAGTGTATCTCAGTGTTTAACTTCAACATCAGAGGTTTAAGTAATTTTATATGTTTTAAAAGATGTTTTAAACTGTACCTGCAGTCAGGTCCAAAATGATTGCCACCCTTGATAAAGATGAGTAAAAAAGACTAGACAATAAATAATATAAATACTGAGGTATATTGTGTGCTCCAAAAAATTGGGGATTATTCTTTTATATTAATACAATTGCTCAGAGAAAGAGATTTTGTTTAATAAGTAATACAAATCTCAAAGACACAGGTGTAAAAATTCTTGGCACCCCTGTTTTAAATACTCTAGTCATGCGATTGGAGAACACATTGGGAGGGATCTTCTTACAGTGGGTATGAGGTACTTTTCAGCATATGCTTCAGTTTTTTGACACCAAACCTGCCACTGGTGTGCGTGGCCAAAGGCAGTGCTAAGGTCAAATGCTCTTTGGTCGCTCACACTAGTAGTGAGTTTGACATCGGGAAAACTGAAGCATTTTGCTCATCTTTGCCAATAATTTTTGACCTGACTGTAAATGGGAATATTTGTACACAACAAATTGGCCAGTGTTACCTAGTGATGAATGTTCATTATAACATTTCTAGAGTTGATTCAAGAGTTAATGAACTCTTAGTGGTGTATAAGAACCCATGTGTTGGTGGTAATAACCGTTATGATCTATTTCAGGTAGATCTTTTTGTTTGTTTCAAAGTCTGTGCTTTACATCTACATTGATTGATTTTATGCTACACAAACGTACAATAACATACAATTGTCTAATGTTTCCATCCAATGTTAGTAGTTGGACTTATTGCACCTGTTACTGAGATGGTTGTTCCAGTTTAGATGGTCTCATTTACCAATCCTTCCTACCTTAGCAGCCATTCCAAATGCAGTTTGTTTGTGATTAAAAGTTCCAATTGTTGAATATCCTCACTCTGGCTGTAATTCCAATAGGAATAGCACATCACTTGCAAGCCAGCATAATGTGACGTGCATGCCTGATGCAAACCAAGAGTTTCCCAATGCCAATGGAATTTAGGCTTATCAGTGTTTTTAAGGATGCATCTTTGCTACAACGTACAAATATGTAACATGCGTTTCCCAAAACACCACATTGCACATTTGCATTGTGCATCTCAATCAATTGTACAATTGTACGGAATCAATCGGTCTTCTCATGCAAATGTCTGTAGCGCCCAAACGGTTGATCTACATTACTATGGAAATAGAGACTGGCGAACATGATGGTGGTCTCTGTTTTGCTATACGACCTCCACAAGTGTCAGGAGAGTCCTCTGAAGTCAGTACCGTCGACGTGCCAACTTCTGTTTGGTAGCGTTCATAATGTTAGGGCTACAAAAGTACTGTGACAGCACTGTGGAAAGGGTAGATTCTCACGAACAAAATGGTGTTCTCCCTTTGTCTCTAGAACCCCACGTGTCACAGGACTCCTCTGAAGGTAACCGGTACCGTTTAAAAATAATAATAATACAACTATGAAGAAAGGGGTATGAAGAAGTAATATGTGTCAAAAATGTATATTTCCTGATTTAAAAAAAAATATATCTCCTAGATTTAGGACAGACACTTCAAAACCTTGTTTCTTATGATACATTGTTTTGACTGTCCTTTTTGCCATTTATAAATGTGTTATTAAATGCATTTCTATGGGCTTAAGTAGTAAAGGCCAAAATCAATGTTTTAACAAATATTTTTTTTTAAATAACACATTTTATACCTAAAGGGGTCATAAAATTCCAAATCAAATAGCTAAAGGATCCATGGTATGACTGTCTTAAAACAATAATGTCAGTTTAGGACTGCCTCCTCCCTCCCCCCAACATCTTAGACTCCAAAGAATGAACATTATAATTATTCCACAATACTGATGATGGATCAGCTCCTTTAAAGATATCATCACAGATATCATCACAGATATCATCACCTATGGCTGCAAATACTGAGGGAGGTTATTCTAATGCTTACCCTGTAATGATGCACTGAATCAAGATTTGGCACATAATTGCATTGTTACACATTATGAAATATATGAGTCAAAATTACAGACAGTAGCCTACAATTAGCTAAATAATAACTAAATGGAATGAACATGAAATTGATTTCAATATTATTGAATTATACAGCGTAGGCCTATGCAGCCTATACTTGTTACGTACAGTACCAATCAAAAGTGTGGACACACCTACTCATTCCAGGGTTTTTCTTTATTCTTACTATTTTCTACATTGTAGAATAATACTGAAGACACAAACTATGAAATAACATATATGGAATAATGTAGTAACCAAACAATTGTTAAACAAATCAAAATCTATTTTATATTTGAGATTCTTCAAAGTAGCCACCCTTTGCCTTGATGACAGCTTTGCACACTTGGCATTCTCTCAACCAGCAGTATGAGGTAGTCACCTGGAAGGCATTTCAATTAACAGGTGTCCCTTGTTAAAAGTTAATTTGTGGAATTAATTTCCTTCTTAATACATTTGAGCCAATCAGTTGTGTTGTGACAAGGTAGGGGTGGTATACAGAAGAAAGCTCTATCTGGTAAAAGACCAAGTCCATATTAAGGCAAGAACAGCTCAAATAAGCAAAGAGAAATGACACTCCATCATTATTTTAGGACATGAAGGTCAGTCAATCCGGAAAATTTCAATAACTTTGAACATTTCTTCAAGTGTAGTTGCAAAAACCATCAAGTGCTATCATGAAACTGGCTCTCATGTCGACCCCCACAGGAAAGGAAGATGCAGAGTTACCTCTGCTGCAGAGGATAAGTTCATTAGAGTTAACTGCACCTCAGATTGTAGCCCAAATAAATGCTTCACAGAGTTCAAGTAACAGACACATCTCAACATCAACTGTTCAGAGACTGCATGAATCAGGCCTTCATGGTCGAATTGCTGCAAAGAAACCACTACTAAAGGACACCAATAAGAATAACACGAGCAATGGACATTAGACTGGTGGAAATCTGTCCTTTGGTCTGAGGAGTTCAAATGTGAGATTTTTGGTTCCAACCGTGTCTTTGTGAAGCGCAGAGTAGGTGAACGGATTATCTACGCATGTGTGGTTACCACCATGAAGCATGGAAGTTGTGTGAGGGTGCTTTGCTGATGACACTCTGTGATTTATTTAGAATTCAAGGCACACTTAACCAGCATGGCTACCACAGCATTCTGCAGCGATACGCCATCCCATCTGGTTTGGGCTTAGCTGGACTATCATTTGTTTTTCAACAGGACAATGACCCAACACACCTCCAGTCTGTGTAAGGGCTATTTGACCATGACAGAGAGTGATGGAGTGCTGCATCAGATGACCTGACCTCCACAATCACCCGATCTCAACCCAATTGAGACGGTTTGGGATGAATTGGACTGCAGAGTGAAGGAAAAGCAGCCAACAAGTGCTCAGCATATCCTTCAAGACTGTTGGAAAAGCTTTTCAGTTGAAGCTGGTTGAGAGAATGCCAAGAGTGCGCAAAGCTGTCATCAAGGCAAAGAGTGGCTAGAACCTCAAAAATAAAATATATTTTGATATGTGTAACAGTTTTTTTGGTTACTACATGATCCATTATGTGTTATTTCATAGTTTTGATGTCTTCACTATTATTCTACAATGTAGAAAATACAAAAAAAACTATTGAATGAGGAGGAGTGTCCAAACTTTTGACTGGTACTGTATATGCCGGGAGTCAGGAAGCAGGTGCAGAAGGTGAGTTTAATAATGACAAAAGCAGAGAAACAAAACATGAGAAGCGTACAGAGCGTGAATAAAAACAATATTAACTATTGACTGATGGCTACTGAGGGCTAAATAAAGGGAGATTAATCATGGAAATAATGATGTTCAGGTGTGCTTAATGATGGTTGCCAGGGCCGGTGGTTAGTAGACCGGTGACGTCGAGCCCCGGAGCGGGAGTAGGCGTGACAATACTTTAGGGCTGGCTATTTCTCTTTTAATGAAGTCATCTCGGTTTTCATTAAAAAAAATAACAATTGCAAAGACGTTGGCAACTTTCTATTTGTAGTGAGCTTCATTGTGAAGCTACCAGAAGTCACAGAGAGACAGATAAACATGTTGATTATTTGTTTAGCAGATATCTTCTGTGTATAAAATGACTCGGTAGAGAACAAACGTATCTAATAACACACTAAGCTGTTCAAGTGGTCTGAGGCAGTTGGTAAATAACAAGCATTTTCAAGTGCAATGTTAGTAACAATGATTTGGGGAAACAGCTCAGAGATGTAATGATGCTCCTATGAAGGTTCTAAAGATGAACGTAGCCTTAAGATGCTTTTGGGAAACCGGGCCCAGTGTGCTTGAGTAAAACTAGACTGTCAACGTAAGACCGTAAGGTATTTGTTATGTCATAAAGAGTTTAATTTGAATAAAAACATATTCACGTAGGCCCTCACTTGGTGAAGGCCATTGAAAGCGATTGAATGCAACAACCATGTCTCTGTCACTAACAAACACAAGTCATGAATGGGGGCGTGCTCAGCCCTCCGTTTCCTGTAGTCCACGATCAGCTCCTTTGTTTTGCTGACATTGAGGGAGAGGTTGCTGTCCTGGCACCACACTGCCAGGTCTCATCGTCGTCAAAAAACTTAATAATAGTGTTGGAGTCGTGTGTGAACAGGGAGTAAAGGAGGGGACCAAGCATGCACCCGTGAGGAGGCCCTGTGTTGAGGGTCAGCGTGACGGATGTGTTGTTGCCTACTTCTCACCACTTACGGGTGGCCCGTCATGCAGTCCAGGAACCAGTTGCAGAGGGAGGTGTTCAGTCCCAGGGTGCTTAGCTTAGTGATGAGCTTGGAGGGCACTATGATGTTGAAAGCTGAGCTGTTGTCAATAAACAATATTTTCACACAGGTGTTCCTCTTGTCCAGGTGGGAGAGGGCAGTGTGGAGTGCAATAGAGACTGCACCTTAACCTCCCGCTGCCTCATGCCCTCAAGGAGTGGAGACCAGGACAGACGCTAGAAAAGAAAATAGCCCAAAGTTCACATTCACATAACTGCTGCTTCTCTCTGTAGATAAACTATATGTTAAGGTATACATTCTCTCAGATGAAGGTTAAAGGGGTGAGATGAATGTACAGTTATAGTACAGATTTACTCAAACCCACTTAAATAGCTGTAGGTCTCTAAGCCAATCATTTATTGATTGAAAATTGTGTATGGGTTGAAAAGCCAATCAGAGCCTTCAGAGAAAAGCAAATGACTGTTTTAAGTTTTTTTTCCCTGTTGCTCTGTTTCACAGTTAAAATATAACAACATGGTTAAAATACAACTAATTAGAAAGCATTGACAATTCCACTTCCAGTGGTGCTGTGCTTCTCTCATCCCCACCTCACTCCAATGCCCTTCCCCCCACCATGGCCTATAGTCAAGGGGTCAAGACTTTGGCACCGAACTGAACATTTTCATGACCATCCCCCTGAGACACTGCCACTCCCCAATAACCAATCAGACGCCGATTTGGTCTGACCACGACCCTCCCCTGCCTGTACAGGCCATGGTTCCTCAATCTCGTCACAAGTGGACCTGTGTGATGGTGTGCGTGGACAGAAGTGAGAGTGATATTGTAACTTATGTATTCGTTATTGGTTGTAGTTATTCCAATGGCACTTTCATTGGTACTAACCATCTCTCTCTCTCTCTCTCTCTCTCTCTGTAGTTCCATCATGGTGTGTACAGTAGCAGTGATCGGGGCGGGTCCCTCAGGTCTGACCAGCATCAAGAGCTGTCTGGATGAGGGTCTGGAGCCCACCTGTTTCGAGGGCAGTGATGACATCGGGGGACTTTGGAGGTTCAAGGTGAGGGAGCTGCTGAGGAACCTGGTGCCTGATTAACCAGTATAGTGGATAAGAGTGTTCGTCTCAGTAAGAAGATACAGGGAGAACATCTCAGTCACTGGGAGAGTGTGTGTCCGCTACTGCTGGAGATCCATATTTAAATGACACCGGCTCTCTTTCAATATCTAACGTTTATCCAGTATAAATTACCCTGGCTTTGTTCCAATATCTAATGTATTGGGCCTATTAGTGCTTATCCTCAGTCTGTCCTTGTCCTTTAGGAGCATCCAGACCCAGGAAGGGCCAACATCTACCAGTCTGTCATCATCAACAGCTCCAAGGAGATGATGTCATTCAGCGATTTCCCTCCTCCTGCTCACCTGCCCAACAACATGCACCACCCCCAGCTGCTGAGCTACCTACGACTTTACGCTCAGACCTTTGACCTCTTCAAGCACATCTACTTCCAGGTCAGAGGGCATGAAGGAAGGAAGTGGATGTTTATTCAGTCACATCTTATGTTAGGATCCCTTTCGACGGTAAATAGTGATTCATTTAAAGTGTGTGTGCGTGCGTGCCTGCATGTGTCAGACCACTGTGGTGAGTGTGCGTCAGAGGCCAGACTTCCCAGTGTCAGGCCAGTGGGAGGTGGAGACAGAGAGGAGAGAAGGTCAGAGGGAGATTCAGGTCTTTGATGCTGTGATGGTCTGCACCGGTCACTTTACACAACCACACTTGCCTCTCAATGACTTCCCAGGTAACTTTAAATTCACTATCCCTATCATAGTCCCCATTGTCATTGTGTATTTGATTATTTCCCATTTATATGCTACTATCACTGGAGATATATAGACTTAAATCCTATTCTCATCATGCACACATACATCATGTGCACAGTGCCTTCAGAAAGTATTCATACTCATTGACTTTTTCCACATTTTGTTCTGTTACAGGCTCAAATCAAAATGGATTAAATAGATTTTTTTCTCAGCGATCTACACACAATAGCCCATAATTTATAAGTGAAAACATGTTTTTATAAATGCAAATTTATTGAAAATGAAATACAGAAATATCTATATCTCAGAAATAAGTGTTCACACTCCCGTCAACTTGGTTGTTGATCATTGCTCGACAGCCATTTTCAAGTCTTGCCATAGATTTTCAAGCCAATTTAAGTAAAAACTGTAACTAGGTCACTCAAAAACTTTCAATGTCATCTTGGTAAGTTAAGTGCAGTGTATATTTGGCTTTGTTGTCCTGCTGAAAGGTGAATTTGTCCCCCAGGGTCTATTGGGAAGAAGAGTGAACCAGGTGTTCCTCTGATTTTGCCTGAGCTCAGCTCTATTCTGTTTCTTTTTATCCTAAAACACTGCCTGGTCCTTGTTGATGACAAGCACACCCATAACATGATATGCCTGTATCTTGCAGTGACTCATTTAATTTATTTAGCCAGGATACTTCACTCAGTAACAACTGCCACTATTTTCCATGGAGTCATGGGTAAATTGGATGTATTGATACACCACCCAAAGAGTAATTAATAACTTCACCATGCTCTAAGGGATATTCTATGCTCTTTTTTTAATCTACCACTAGGTGCCCTTCTTTACGAACCATTGGAAAACCTTCTTGATCTTTGTGTTTGTACCTGTGTTAATTGTATGTGTGGGGTACAGAGATGAGGTAGTCAATACAGAAATTTCAGATTTTCATTTTTTATTCATTTGTAAAAATTTCTACAAATATAATTCCACTTTGACATTGTGGAGGTGAGGTGAGTGACACAACATATTACTTTAATGCATTTCAAATTCAGGCTGTAACATAACAAAATGTGGAAAACGTCAAAGGGTATGAATACTTTTTGAAGGCACTGTATATCCCATTCATTGCTCTCACAAAGTATAATTTGAATATCATGCTCAATCATCATCATCAATCAATTACCACAAGTATCATTATTTATAATTTGATTATCTGATCCTCCCAGGTATAGAAGAGTTTGAGGGCAGGTACTTTCACAGTTGGGAATACCTCAGTGCTGAGGGGCTGCAGGGGAAGAGGGTGGTGGTGGTTGGGATTGGGAATTCTGGAGGTGACATCGCTGTGGATGCCAGCAGAGTAGCGGAGCAGGTGAGTGGGAAATCCTCTGATTCTTCCAGATATTATGCAGCGCAGGGTTTCTTGAAAATTGGGACAATCCATGGCCGGCAGGGAAACGTCATTTTAATAGTAAAAATATCTGTATTTTTTTGCTTTATTTGAACTTAAACATTCAATTTAGTATAATTGTATAAGGGAAAGTAATTGTTTTGGGTATTTAAATATGATTAATTTTCATGTCAGCACTATGCCCATAAATGCTCTTATTCAGCGCAAAGGATCCCAATTTCAAACTCTCAAAAAAAAGTGTTTAAAAAAATAATAATTATGCCAATAATATTAACTGAAAATGGGATATTGTGTAGTTTCTTGAAATAGCCCTCTGTGGCTTAAAATATTATTGAATCCTAAAAAATGTGTCCAAAGGATTGGTCAACTCCGTCAGATTTGCCTAAAATGAATCAGGAATGAGCAGGGTCAGCTATACCATAAGGACCCCTTCTCTATAGCTGTGTTCGAATACTCACACTTAACCATACTATTTATGATGTGAATTGAGTATATAGTATGCTTATTTGTAGTAGCAATATCAGTAGGTTTATAATTGAACACTTGTATGAAGATTTTATACTATTGTGGAGAGATGTACTGTTTGGATTCTTTACATACAATAGAAATAAGCTGAAACATTTTTATGCAATTGATTTCATTATTCTTTTGGCCAAATTTCATATACACAAATGTAAATTTTTCGTACCCTACAAAAAGAAATTGAACTGTATATTAAGACGGTTAAATGCTCTACTAACAAAAAAGCTGTTAGAATTGTAAGTATATGCATGTCCCTTAAGGTCTTTGTGTAATTGTAATGTGATATTGTACCCCCTAGCTCGATTGTCCATTGTTTGGAATCTACAGTGCCTTGCGAAAGTATTCGGCCCCCTTGAACTTTGCGACCTTTTGCCACATTTCAGGCTTTAAACATAAAGATATAAAACTGTATTTCTTTGTGAAGAATCAACAACAAGTGGGACACAATCACGAAGTGGAACGACATTTATTGGATTTTCAAACTTTTTTAACAAATCAAAAACTGAAAAATTGGGCGTGCAAAATTATTCAGCCCCTTTACTTTCAGTGCAGCAGACTCTCTCCAGAAGTTCAGTGAGGATCTCTGAATGATCCAATGTTGACCTAAATGACTAATGATGATAAATACAATCCACCTGTGTGTAATCAAGTCTCCGTATAAATGCACCTGCACTCTGATAGTCTCGGAGGTCCGTTAAAAGCGCAGAGAGCATCATGAAGAACAAGGAACACACCAGGCAGGTCCGAGATACTGTTGTGAAGAAGTTTAAAGCCGGATTTGGATACAAAAAGATTTCCCAAGCTTTAAACATCCCAAGGAGCACTGTGCAAGCGATAATATTGAAATGCAAGGAGTATCAGACCACTGCAAATCTACCAAGACCTGGCCGTCCCTCTAAACGTTCAGCTCATACAAGGAGAAGACTGATCAGAGATGCAGCCAAGAGGCCCATGATCACTCTGGATGAACTGCAGAGATCTACAGCTGAGGTGGGAGACTGTCCATAGGACAACAATCAGTCGTATATTGCACAAATCTGGCCTTTATGGAAGAGTGGCAAGAAGAAAGCCATTTCTTAAAGATATCCATAAAAAGTGTTGTTTAAAGTTTGCCACAAGCCACCTGGGAGACACACCAAACATGTGGAAGAAGGTGCTCTGGTCAGATGAAACCAAAATTGAACTTTTTGGCAACAATGCAAAACGTTATGTTTGGCGTAAAAGCAACACAGCTCATCACCCTGAACACACCATACCCACTGTCAAACATGGTGGTGGCAGCATCATGGTTTGGGCCTGTATTTCTTCAGCAGGGACAGGGAAGATGGTTAAAATTGATGGGAAGATGGATGGAGCCAAATACAGGACCATTCTGGAAGAAAACCTGATGGAGTCTGCAAAAGACCTGAGACTGGGACGGAGATTTGTCTTCCAACAAGACAATGATCCAAAACATAAAGCAAATCTACAATGGATTGGTTCAAAAATAAACATATCCAGGTGTTAGAATGGCCAAGTCAAAGTCCAGACCTGAATCCAATTGAGAATCTGTGGAAAGAACTGAAAACTGCTGTTCACAAATGCTCTCCATCCAACCTCACTGAGCTCGAGCTGTTTTGCAAGGAGGAATGAGAAAAAATGTCAGTCTCTCGATGTGCAAAACTGATAGAGACATACCCCAAGCAACTTACAGCTGTAATCGCAGCAAAAGGTGGCGCTACAAAGTATTAACTTAAGGGGGCTGAATAATTTTGCACGCCCAATTTTTCAGTTTTTGATTTGTTAAAAAAGTTTGAAATATCCAATAAATGTCGTTCCACTTCATGATTGTGTCCCACTTGTTGTTGATTCTTCACAAAAAAATACAGTTTAATATCTTTATGTTTGAAACCAGAAATTTGGCAAAAGGTCTCAAAGTTCAAGGGGGCCGAATACTTTCGCAAGGCACTGTATGTACGCTTGTGTTCCCGCATGTGCTTTATGTATTGATTTGTTGTTAATAAAACTTTTTTTGTTTGTTTTTGTCATTGTATGGATATAGTTATCGTGCCAAAAGTTCCCGGATGTCATACTAAATTTGGCAAAATACGAAGTATACATGCAGTGGACACTGTTGTGCTTTAGGGCCCATAATACAATTCTTCTGAAAAGGGGCGTGGCTTCATAACTTTTCAGATTGGAAGAAAATTGCGGAAGTCCGACGAGAGCAAATACAAATTCAATGCTTTAACTAATTGTGACAAATGTTAAGAAAATATTGAGCAATGTAATAAAGTAATGACTTTTCAAATAAGTTACGTACCGCACCGCATTACAGCAGTATGTACTGGTATGTTAGAGAGTTACCTAATGTTTGTTGGCAACTATTACATTGAACTTGCCAGGCAGTATATTAACTATTTGCTATCTAACTAACTACCCAACGTTTATTGACTTGATTATTCACATCATTCTTAGCTAAGTGGTATAGTCGTGCTATTCAATGGACATAGTTAATTCTGCGTATCTACTCCGATTTCAGAGCACTCTCGCACAAAATAACTGATGAATTTATGAACGCCCAACACCCATTGAACATGACCGGTGTCAGTAAACGTCGGCAAAACAAAAAGTTCTTAAATTGTTGCCAGCAGCACAGTTAGTCACCAACGCCCTGGATAACATGAAAACAGCCTAACCAGCTCTGCTACAACAAATATATAATTACTGATGCAAGCATTGGATGTGCTCGTGGAAGCAGAACAACTTGTGTCGCCGACAGGTGCAGGTGTAGTACTGCAGGTAGTAGCAGTACTACCAGTAGAGCTAGTATGTGTCTCTATGGACGCGGGCCTTGCTTTTTATCCATTACGGACCGTTAGTGGAATTCCCGCGAGAGAGTAACGGTTAATGTGATTGGATGTTAATTATTTGACTAGGCTACCTGTATTTGACAATGTGTTGTTATTTCGCTGAACACTAAATTTGAATCACGTTTTTATTTGGCATACCCCGGACTGCATTGCGCGTACCCCTGGGGGTACCCCAGTTTGGGAATACCTGAGCTACACTATCGTTACTTGTTTTGTCACATAAAGAGAAATTAGGCAAACTATTAGAATTTTAGCAACCAGGAAATGGCGTAGCCAAGTTGAGATTGTCCCGTCTTTGAAGAAACCCTGACGGAAGTATGAAAAACTACTAGCTAGCATGAACAGGAATAGAGTTGGCCATCTCTGCCAAAGATCATTAACCCTTTCTCTCCTGGTCTACAGGTGTACCTTAGCACACGGAAAGGGGCATGGGTGGTCAGCAGGGTGGGGGCGGGGGGACTGCCAGGTGACCTGGTGGGCAGAAGCTCTTCCCTACCTGGATTACCATGATGATGGAGAAGAAACTGAACAGAACCTTCGACCACAGACTGTACGGCCTACAACCAAAACACAGGTAAAATCTCTACATATCTGACTGACTTACTGACCGATTGATTGATCCATCCATCTATTTTAGGTTCTTTGCTCAGATCCCAGTGGTGAATGATGATCTACCTGGTCGAATCATCTCTGGTCGTGTTCTGGTCAAACCTAACATCAGGGAGATCAAAGGCTCCAGTGTGGTGTTTGAGGATGGGAGTGTCGTGGAAAAGGTGAAGACACACACACACACTCTCTCTTCCCTTATCCCCTCTACCCTAGGTGGATGTTGTGGTGTTTGCCACTGGCTACAACTACGACTTTCCTTTCCTGCCTTCGGGTCTGCTGACTAATGGTGGTCACCGCCTGTGTCTGTACCGTCATGTGTTCCCCCCGGGGCTGGCTCGGCCCAGTCTGGCTGTAGTGGGCTTCATCTGTAACCTGGGAGCCATCAACCCCCTGGCTGAGATGCAGGCCCGCTGGGCCACCCAGGTCTTTAAAGGTAACAACTAACTGCGACCTGTATGCTTTCGTTGGCTGGCCCTCACTTCATATTCGTTGTCAAATCCACTGGCTCCAGGTCATCTATAAGTTCTTGCTAGGTTCTCGCCTTATCTCAGCTCACTGGTTACCATAGCAGCACCCACCCGTAGTGTGCACTCCAGCAGGTATATTTCACTGGTCACCCCCAAACCTCCATTTCTCTGCTGCCAATGACTGGAAAGAATTGCAAAAATCACTAAAGCTGGAGACTCATATCTCCCTCACTAACTTTAAACATCAGCTATCAGAACAGCTTACAGATCATTGCACCAGTACATAGCCCATCCAACTACCTCATCCCCATATTATTTTGTATATTTATATTTGGTTTTTGTTCTCCTTTGCACCTCAATATCTCTAATTGCACATTCATCTTCTGCAAATCTATCAACACAGTGTTTTCGTGAAATTTTAATTATTTCGCCACTACGGCCTATTTATTGCCTTACCTCCCTAATCTTACTTTATTTGCACACACTGTATATAGACTTTTCTTTTGTGTTATTGACTGTATGTTTGTTTATTCCATGTGTAACTGTGTTGTGTCACACTGCTTTGCTTTATCTTGGCCAAGTTGCAGTTGTAAATGAGAACTTGTTCTCAACTGGCTTACCTGATTAAATAAAGGTGAAATAAAAATAAATAAATAACAACTCCCTCACTAACTCCCCTTTTCCTGATTCATCCCAGAGCTCTGTGTCTGAAGTTGGGTAGCCAAGTGTATTTAAATGCGAGCGATGGAAGATTTGAGGTTTGTGTCAATAGTAATGTGTGAAATACATGATTTCTTGCTCCAGGGTTACTAACACTGCCCTCACAAGAAGCCATGCTGCAGGACGTAAAGAGAGATACCAGCCCTTTGCAAAACAGGTGGGACAACATCCACGTGTTATTACACTCACATACTGTAATTTGTTTGCCAATAGGTAAACATTTTTTTTTAAATTAGGTATAAGCACTTTCAAAACACCTGCGTGTGTATACCCTCATTCTCCCTCCAGGTTTGCCTGTTTGGAGCGTCACCCTCTCCAGGTGGACCATATCCCCTACATGGACTCCATGGCAGAGGAGTTGGGGGTTGGTCCTAATCTCCTAGGGCTCCTGTTGAGGGAGCCTGGTGTGGGGCTGCGTGTGTTACTGGGGCCCTGCACCCCGTACCAGTACCGTCTGAGAGGGCCAGGACAGTGGGACGGAGCCCGACAGGCCATCCTCACCCAGTGGGAGCGTGTAGCCCAGCCCTTCAGGACCAGGATGCCGCCACAACCAGAGAGCAGAACCAGAGCCTCCTCTAGTCTGATACTGACTCTGTCTTGCACTGTTCTCCTACTAACAACCTTCTATACCAGACACAGTCTCTCATCACTCCCCACAGGCCTCCTCTATAAGATATACAGTCTACCTGAGATCATATGGGGGTGGAAATGAACAATATGGGCCTATTGCATCCACTGTTGGCCACTATTTTATCTCTCATTAAACTATCAATACACACTAAGATCATCCGCACAGCTGATCTTAATTGCTTCCAAAATGTACTGTTCTCTAAAAGCCGGGCTACATGTGACGTCAGTGTTAACTTAGCCTCGCTTTATTCAAACATTTTCCAAGACAGGCTATTTATTATCTTCGGTAGAAATAAAACCTGGAAACCGAGCAGACTAAGGGGTTATTGAACTATTTCACAATCATTCAGTGCAACTAAAATAAAGCATTTTCTTGTTTAAAAATTATACTGTGGCAATAAATCGTACAGGTTATATCAGGGTTTTTCAAACGCGGTCCAAGGTGCATGTTTTAATTTTTGCCCTAGCACTACACAGCTGATTCAAATAATCAAAGCTTGATGATGAGTTGGTTATTTGAATCAGCTGTGTAGCGCTTGGGAAAAACCTAAATGTGCACCCAGGGGGGCCCCAGGACCAAGTTTGGGAAACTCTGGCTAATATGAATGAAAAATGCTGGTGTACTCATTACTTTTTAATTTCCAAATTATATTGTCCATTAATTACATTGTCTTATTAACTATGGTTATTTCTGATCAAGAAGACAAAACCAAATATCCCTGAATTGTCCATATCGAAATTGTGTAACTAAATCAAGCCAATCATGACTGATTTCATGTAATCTTTAGTTTTTGTAAAATTCAAGGTATACAGTGCCTTCGAAAAGTTCAGACCCCTTGACTTTTTCCACGTGTTGTTACGTTACAGCCTTATTCTAAAATGGATAAAGACAAAGCAAAAAAAGTTATTATTTTAAATTTTCATAAATGTATAAAGAACTAAAAACAGAAATACCTTATTTACATAAGTATTCAGACCCTTTGCTATGAGAGCTCAGGTGCATCTTGTTTCTATTGATCATCCTTGAGATGTTTCTACAACTTCATTGGAGTCCACTTGGGGTAAATTCAATTGATTGGGCATGATTTGTCTAACTCCTGTACTTGGGGAGTTTCTCTGGGCCACTCAAGGGCATTCAGAGACTTGAACAGAAGCCATTCCTGTGTTGTCTTGGCTGTGTGCTTAGGGTCGTAGTCCTGTTGGAAGGTGAACCGTCACCCCAGTCTGTGGTCCTGAGTACTCTGGAGCTGGTTTTCATCAAGGATCTCTGTACTTTGTTCCGTTCATCTTTGCCTCGATCCTGACTAGTCTACCAGTCCCTGCCACTGTAAAACATCCCCACAGCATGATGCTGCCACCACCACGCTTCACCGTTGGGATGGTGCCAGGTTTCCTTTGGACATGACCAATCTTGGTTTCATCAGACCAGAGAATCTTGTTTCTCATGGTCTGAGTCTTTGGGTGCCTTTTACTAAGGAGTGGCTTCTGTCTGGCCACTCTACCATAAAGGCCTGATTGATGGAGTGCTGCAGAGATGGTTATCATAATGGACGTTTCTCCCATCTAGACAGAGGAACTCTAGAGCTCTGTCAACGTGAGCATCAGGTTCATGATCACCTCCTTGACCAAGGCCCTTCTCCACCAATTGCTCAGTTTGGCTGAGCGGCCAGCTCTAGGAAGAGTCTTGGTGGTTCCAAACTTCTTCCATTTAAGAATGATAGAGGCCACTGTGTTCTTGGGGACCTTCAATGCTGCAGCCTGCCCTTTTTGAATCCAGGTTTGCTGTTTATTTGATCTACAAGGCGGCAGACACTTTTTTGTTACCCTTCCCCAGATCTGTGCCTCGACACAATCCGGTCTCGGAGCTCTACGGACAATTTCTTCGACCTCATGGCTTGGTTTTTGTTGACATGCACTGTCATCTGTGCGACCTTCTATAGACAGGTGTGTGCCTTTCCAAATTATGTCCAATCAATTTACCACAGGTGGACTCCAATGAAGTTGTAGAAACATCTCAAGGATGATCAATGGAAACAGGATACCCCTGACCTCAATTTCGAGTCTCATAGCAAAAGGTCTGAATAGTTATGTAATTGTTCAATACATTTTCTAAAAACCTGTTTTTGCTTTGTCATTATAGGGTATTGTGTGTAGATTGATGAGGAACCAAATGTATTTAATACATGTTATAAGGCTATAATGTAACAAAATGTGGAAAAAGTCAAGTGGTCTGAAAACTTTCCGAATGCACTATAGGTGTGTGAAAGACAACTGGATGAATACTAATAGAACAAGAGAATGGATTAAAGCAGGGTTCTCCAACCCTTTTCCTGAAGTGCTTCCCTCCTGTATGTTTTCGCTCTAACCCCAGTTGTTACTAACCTCATCCTGCGTTCATAACCAAGTAGGAATGTGGTATTATATACCACATACAACTGGGAAGAATCTAGTTGAATGACCCTCCAACTGGTAATTACAGGTGGAAAACTTGTCTATCATTATTGTGCTCTGATTCCCCCACTTGTACCTTACTGATGTTATTGTCAACAAAAAAGACAGCGAGTATAGCTCCAGATGGGGAAGTGACGTTTTCAACTAAAATCACAGAAGCCGGGTACGGAAGCAATCTTTCCCCATATATATATATTATATTATATATATATTATATTATATTATATATATATTATATTATATATATATTATATTATATTATATATATATATATATATATTATATATTATATTATATATTATATTATATATTATATATATATATTATATTATATATTATATATATATATATATTCATAGTCACCAGTCGACTCCATTACACACAAAAGTTACTTCTACCAGTGAATGCTAGCTATGGCTAGCTATGCTATCAGTCTGTCTTAAAGGAATAGTTCACCTAAATTACACATTGGTTTCCTTGCCGTGTTAGCAGTCTATGGACAAGGTATGACAGCAATTCATGCTTTGGTTTCCCTGGCACTGTTTCCACATGCTAGTGACTTACAGGAGCAATTAGGATTAAGGACCTTGCTCATGGGCACAGGCAGATTTTATTTACCTAGTGGTGCTTAGGACCAGCAACCTCTCGGATACAATGCCCTTAACCGCTAGACTACCTGCCACCTTTTAACCAAAGCATGGATTGCTGTTGTAGATGAATGAATGCAATGTTTAATAATAATAAACTACATTCAGCAATCTGAATCCATTATCATGTGAATAAATGCAACTGGCCCCGTGTGTCTCTGGAGCATCTAGTCAAGGTAGTGACACTCAGTATGAATATAATGAACATGTCTCTCTTGCACCATTATGCAATTATTAAGAGGCTAGTTACAAATAGCTAACCCTGGCGACCGATGTTCTAGCATTCATTTATTGAGTCAAGTAGATCAGGGACATCAAGGTAGAACCCAAGCATATGTGGGGCGGCAGTGTAGTCTAGAGCGTTGGACTAGTAACCGAAAGGTTGCACGTTCAAATCCCGAGCTGACAAGGTACAATTCTGTCGTTCTGCCCTTGAACCCACTGTTCCTAGGCCATCATTGAAAATAAGAATTTGTTCTTAACTTACTTGCCTAGTTAAATAAAAGTGTATAGTGTAAATCATATTTAACAATAGACCTACTAAATTAAAGAATCAAAGATTTACTCAGTAAAACAAGGAATGCATTTACTCAGTTCAACTAATAGTCTTGAAATACTTAATACTCAAACAATTAGTGTACATGAATTCCCTGACACCTTACAGAATACACAGAGTAAATGATTATCAACTAATTAAGACTTAATGTGTCTTCAGTTCAGAATAACCTCTAAGAGAAAATACACACAGGAGCTTGGAAGCAAGTTCTCTAAGCTATATGGAGTTGTTTTTAAAAGGTCATACCAAGGACCACATTGAATAACAGTTTCACTACATGGAACAGATAAGTCAAAAATAAATAATCTAAAGTATGTTTGTTCTGAAGTGTCCGTTCTATATTTGAGGAAGATCAGGAAACATTTATTTTCTACATGTATTTAACCCCTTATTTTTGACACTAAACAGTCTCCATATATAAAGTACTTCCATTCATTTTCTCAACTGGTACCGGGGGACCTTCCGACAAGTCCTGTGAGGCCTGTGGGCATCCTAGATGTAGCCCAAACTGTTCGGACACTACACACAGAAGTTGGCAGATCGGCAGTACCGAGACGCTTGTCAGATTGTAAAGCAAAACGAGAACACCATCGTGTTTGTTAGAGTCTCATCTTTCCATAGAGGGGTCATAATAGTTTGTAGTTTGGCAAACCATTTGGACACTACAGACAATTTTGTGAGAAGACAGATTTTTGGGATGTCATGGTCTGACAAACTCAGCTCTGTCACCTTTCATCGCAGATGCATAGATATGCGTCTCAATCCACCACCAGATGCAAAAAAAACACATCTCTAGTTTAAAATGACAGATTTTTCTGGGGATTATTTTATTATGCTAATTTGATTTTCCACGTGGGGTGTGCACATCGACCTTAGGGGGTTTTAACCAAATTCAAGTAGGTCCTCCCATCTAGAATGAACATTTCTTTGCACTTTGCCAGTTAACACAAAAGGCAGGAAGAAAACTCTCCGATTCTAATCTAATAGTTGTGCGTGGGTAAAATCACTGGGGAAGCCAAGCTAGAAAAAAAGCCATATTACAATCTATGTGTTGTGATAATTGCATCGTTTGCTCTATAAACTGTTCGTTCATATGCCTTGCGACCTTGATATTGATAGGGGCGGCAGGGTAGCCTAGTGGTTAGAGCGTTGGACTAGTAACCGAAAGGTTGCAAGTTCGAATCCCAGAGCTGACAAGGTACAAATCTGTCGTTCTGCCCCTGAACAGTTAACCCACTGTTCCTAGGCCGTCATTGAAAATAAGAATTTGTTCTTAACCGACTTGCCTAGTTAAATAAAGGTAAAATAAAAAATGTAAGCCTAAAGCAGAGACAATAAGAAGACACAGTGGTAGAATAAATTCAATGCCCTTTGTTTCATCACAAAACCAGAGAGCAACCTCTGTTCGGTGAAGTCCATAAAGCATATTGCATGGAACCTACAGAATGGTCAAGCAAGTTAATGTTTCCCACATTTTCGGACCACTGATTGATTTAGAACCACAGAGTTACCACAAGTCGCAAAGAAAACATTAGCTGCCTCCATTATTCCAGCACCATTTCAACTTCAAATCACCTCTGCTTAATACAGTGACAACTAAGATACTAAAAACTATTTAGTCTAGTCAACGTAAGCGAAATAAGATGTGGCTGTTCATGGTTCTGATTTATGTGTGTGCGTGCAGGTAGAAAAAACATGTTGACTCACCCTCTTTAATGTTGAAGAAACTGTCTATCACTCTGTCATACAGTACACGCTTTCATTTTTTATTGTCCTGGCTAAAAAGCTTGCTCGCTAGCCTAACTTCCTTTCATGGGCAACGTTAGCTAGTTAACATTAGCCTTCTACGTCTAGCTACATATTGAAGTTCCATCCTCTCAGGCCAGGGGCAGAATGTATGAATTTATGGTTGGATCAGAATTGCCGTTATAATCATTGGTCAGTACAGGGAATTAAGTAAAAGTCCAAATCCCCATCTCCATCCATGGCTAATTTAGGAAAGGGACAATTTTAGCTAGCTAGCTAGCTAGCTAGACACCGGAGGACAGAGTTTCTGTCAGTAATGTATGCACTCAATGCGTTTGGAGTGAAGCCAAACTGGCTTCCCGTGACACTTTGTTTTGTGTGCCAGGACCATTCACAGTTGAGCTCACTCAGTTTAGCTTAACTGATTGGTTATTATTTTTTAAACTTTAAAAAAAACTCTTTTAAATCAAGAGAGGCCAAATTCTCGATGGCTTTCCTTGCATTCAAAGCTACGGGCGGCAACAATATCATACTCTTTTGGACCAGACAGCATCAGAGACACTACATGACCACACGTATGTGGACACCTGTTCGTCGAACATCTCATTCCAAAATCATGGTCATTAATAAGGAGTTGGTCTGCCCTTTGCAGCCTCCACTCTTCTTGGAAGGCTTTCCACTAAATGTTCGAATATTGCTGCAGGGGCTTGCTTCCATTCAGCCACAAGAGCATTAGTGAGGTCGGGAACTGATGTTGGTCGATTAGGCCTGGTTCGCAGTTGGCGTTCCAATTCATTCCAAAGGTGTTCGATTGCATTGAGGTCAGGGCTCTGTGCAGGCCAGTGAAGTTCTTCTACACTGATCTTAACAAACTATTTTGTTAAGCATGTAACATAGTGGCTCATGCCCTTGCTATTATTGTGCTGAAAAGTTATCATATTTTTTTTATAAAGGGTACTTGTTAACTTACCCAATAAATATAAATATGTATACCGTGTAGGTTACCAAGTAGGTAAATAACATGCTAGTGGTTGTATTGCTTTAAAGGAGATACTCAGCTTTTGCCAAGCTACTCACTCCCGCTTGAAAAGCTGTTGAATGCAGTAGAGTTGCTGAAGCACGGTCTTGATCAAGGCACTTCCTGAAACGCACCCCCGCCAAAAATTACCACTGAGTTCTAAAATAAATTGTGCTAGTATGACAAGGCTTAAGTAAATACAAAATATGTTTGATTCTAAACTTTATACACTTCTGTTTAAGAATTAATTGATTACTAGAATTACAAGGAGCAAGTGCTCAACAAAATTAAGTTTGATCTGTATCCCCTATCAATGCACAAACAAGGAGCAAACTATACACACATCACACAATGGGATAGGTCATCTGATGCATTCCAAGTGTTTTTTGTTGTTGTAGTTAATCTCTTTTATAACCAATTGTAACATTACACATATTACTTTCACTACATTGGCATTCACCAAACACAAATTGTTAGATGGCTAACCATGAAAGCTCAGGCCCAGTAGATGTGCATGCACAGAGAAATAGTATATGTAAATCATTCTCCTACAATTTATTCAGAGAGCAGACACTCTTATCCAGAGTAACTTACAATTAGACTTACAGGAATAAGCAATAGGCCTATTTGCTAATCAAGCAGCTTGGCCTTAGATACACATGTGTAGACCTTCATGCAGTAAAAACCTGTAACCCTCAGCTAACACAATATGAACCCATGGCCCATACAATTGGCACAGTTCATGCTATCCGGCTCCATGTTCATCAACATTTGCTGCTGTGGTGACAGAATTGAGAAAGAGATATTGCATATGACTTTTGCCCTCAGAGACAAAAAATATATTTATTGGCTGCAAGGAATATGGGCGAAGTCACTCCAGTAAAGTTGCCCCCATCAAATTCCATTTAAAACAAACTGATCCACAAAATGACAATTGTGACAATTGTTGGCACTCCATAAGGATTCTTACTTGTGAAAAAATGAACTTCCATTGGCTCCCTTTAACTGGGGTATAAAAATAAAGCATTTTTCACCAATCACAATGTGGAAATGTCACGAGTCCGACTGAGGGTGGTTTCCCTTCCCGGTCGGGTGGCGCTCGGCGGTCGTTGTCACCGGCCTATTAGCTGCCACTGATTGTCTTTTCTCCCGCTCCTTATATGTTTATTGGTAGCACCTATGTGTATGATTAGTTTGTCTTTATTAGACAGCCAGCCCGCCTGGTTGTTGTGCGGGATTATTCTTTGTAACCTTCTGCTCTGTATCAGAGGAACGTGTTAGTTCCTAGTCGTGCCTTTTTTGAATCGCCATTTTGACATTCCCTGTGTTTTGGGGCCGTGATCATTGTTAGCACCCTGAGGTGCGTTTAGTGCATTAAAGTGCACAGCATTGTACTCTCTGTCTCCTGCCTTTGACTCCACACCCACGACACCCGGATTGTTACAGAATCCCGCACCTAAATTGAATGGAGTCAGCAGGAGCAGCAGCCAACCCCTCCCACTCCTCTCCCATCTCAGGCAGGAGAGGAGGCCACCCAGGATTACGCGCTGGAGTTCCGGACCTTGGCAGCAGGATCTGGGTGGAACGACAGGGCCCTTATTGACCACTACAGGTGTAGTCTCCGGGAGGATCCGCAGGGAGTTAGCGTGTCGGGACACCACTCTGTCACTGGATGAGCTGATAGACATGTCTATTCGACTGGACAATCTGCTGGCTGTCCGCGGGCGGGAGAGAGACCTGTGGTTTCACCACCCAGCCCCTCCGCTCCCATTCCGATGGAGTTGGGAGGGGCTGTGCGAGGGTACCGGAGGAGGAGGCCTTCCCTGCACCAACTGTGGTCGGAGAGGACACACGTCTGATCGGTGCTGGGGGGGTCCATCTGGGAGTAGAGATGGCAGGCGGAACGCTTCTCGATCACCCCAGGTGAGTCAGCATCAAACTCATCCAGAACCCCTTGTTGGCCACCTGTTTGTCTTAACTTTTTTCCTTCACTTTTTTCCTCTTCCCAGCATAGGGCGCTAGTCGATTCAGGCGCAGCTGGGAACTTCCGGGTTGGAGCGAGCGGTCCATCTACACTTCGGTCCGCAGGTAGTATAACTTTTCATTACATTTCATTATAGTACAACGGTTTGATTTGTCTAACCTTAGCAATTTCTTCTTAGCTAGCTACATAGCCGTCTTTGTATCAAAGATAATTGCGTAATTATCACCGTCCTAACGTAGTCTACACTGCTATCTGCCCAGCAGGGCTAACGTCCACCGTCTACCGAATACCAGCACTGTAGTAACTATTACACTCAACTGAACGACTTGATTAGTGTAGTGTTAGCTAGCTACATAGTTGTCTTTCTGTCTTGTATCCAAGATAATTGTGTAGTTTAGAGTGTGTAGACTTAGAGTGATTATCTTAATTTACCGAGGTTAGCTAGCCAGCTATTTGTCGTCCTTAACGTAGGAGATACTGCTAGCTAGCTAGCCAACAGCTAGCCAACGTCTACCGGAACGTCAACAACCCGGTCAACATTCCGCTTCACTCCACAGGTAGTGTCACATTTTCATTTCACTTCATTACAGTACAACGGTTTGATTTGTTTGATTGTAGCTAGCTAGCTACATAGCCGTCTTTGTATCAAAGACAATTGTGTAGTCTAGAGCGATTTTCTAGGTTAGCTAGCCAGCTATTGTCGTTCTTTTAACGTAACGTAACGTAATCCACTCTAGCTAGCCAGCTAGCCCCCGGCAGCACTGTAGAAACTATTACACTCAATGGCGACTTGATTAGTGTAGTGTCAACAACGCAGCCACTGCCAGCTAGCCTACAAAGTCAACAACGCAGCCACTGCCAGCTAGCCTACTCCAGCAGTACTGTATCATTTCAATCATTTTAGTCAATAAGATTCTTGCTACGTAAGCTTAACTTTCTGAACATTCGAGACGTGTAGTCCACTTGTCATTCCAATCTCCTTTGCATTAGCGTAGCCTCTTCTGTAGCCTGTCAACTATGTGTCTATCTATCCCTGTTCTCTCCTCTCTGCACAGACCATACAAACGCCGCACACCGCGTGGCAGGCCACCCTAATCTGGTGGTCCCAGCGCGCACGACCCACGTGGAGTTCCAGGTCTCCGGTAGCCTCTGGAACTGCCGATCTGCGACCAACAAGGCAGAGTTCATCTCAGCCTATGTCCCTCCAGTCCCTCGACTTCTTGGCACTGACGGAAACATGGATCACCACAGATAACACTGCTACTCCTACTGCGTGTGTTCTCGCACACCCGAGAGCTTCTGGTCAGCGGGGTGGTGGCACCGGGATCCTCATCTCTCCCAAGTGGTCATTCTCTCTTTCTCCCCTTACCCATCTGTCTATCGCCTCCTTTGAATTCCATGCTGTCACAGTTACCAGCCCTTTCAAGCTTAACATCCTTATCATTTATCGCCCTACAGGTTCCCTCGGAGAGTTCATCAATGAGCTTGATGCCTTGATAAGCTCCTTTCCTGAGGACGGCTCACCTCTCACAGTCCTGGGCGACTTTAACCTCCCCACGTCTACCTTTGACTCATTCCTCTCTGCCTCCTTCTTTCCACTCCTCTCCTCTTTTGACCTCACCCTCTCACCTTCCCCCCTACTCACAAGCCAGGCAATACGCTCGACCTCATCTTTACTAGATGCTGTTCTTCCACTAACCTCATTGCAACTCTCCTCCAAGTCTCCGACCACTACCTTGTATCCTTTTCCCTCTCGCTCTCATCCAACACTTCCCACACTGCCCCTACTCGGGTGGTATCGCGCCGTCCCAACCTTCGCTCTCTCTCCCCCGCTACTCTCTCCTCTTCCCTATCATCTCTTCCCTCTGCTCAAACCTTCTGCCTCCTCAACCCTCCTCTCTTCCCTTTCTGCATCCTTTGACTCTCTATGTCCCCTATCCTCCAGGCCGGCTCGGTCCTCCCCTCCCGCTCCGTGGCTCGACGACTCATTGCGGCTCACAGAACAGGGCTCCGGGCAGCCGAGCGGAAATGGAGGAAAACTCGCCTCCTGCGGACCTGGCATCCTTTCACTCCCTCCTCTCTACATTTTCCTCCTCTGTCTCTGCTGCTAAAGCCACTTTCTACCACTCTAAATTCCAAGCATCTGCCTCTAACCCTAGGAAGCTCTTTGCCACCTTCTCCTCCCTCCTGAATCCTCCTCCCCCTCCCTCCCCTCCTCCCTCTCTGCAGATGACCGTCAACCATTTTGGTCGGCCATCCGATGTTTGCTAAGTCTTAACGCTGGTTCTGCTCACACTGCCCTACCCTGTCTGACTCTCTCCAGATGAAATCTCGCTTCTTGTGACGGCCGGCCGCCCAACAACCTTGACCCTATCCCCTCCTCTCTTCTCCAGACCATTTCCGGAGACCTTCTCCCTTACCTCACCTCGCTCATCAACTCATCCCTGACCGACGTCCCTTCCGTCTTCAGAGAGCGAGAGTTGCACCCCTTCTGAAAAAACCTACACTCGATCCCTCCGATGTCAACAACTACAGACCAGTATCCCTTCTTTCTTTCTCTCCAAAACTCTTGAACGTGCCGTCCTTGGCCAGCTCTCCCGCTATCTCTCTCAGAATGACCTTCTTGATCCAAATCAGTCAGGTTTCAAGACTAGTCATTCAACTGAGACTGCTCTTCTCTGTATCACGGAGGCGCCCCGCACTGCTAAAGCTAACTCTCTCTCCTCTGCTCTCATCCTTCTAGACCTATCGGCTGCCTTCGATACTGTGAACCATCAGATTCCACCCTCTCCGAGTTGGGCATCTCCGGCGCGGCCCACGCTTGGATTGCGTCCTACCTGACAGGTCGCTCCTACCAGGTGGCGTGGCGAGAATCTGTCTCCTCACCACGCGCTCTCACCACTGGTGTCCCCCAGGGCTCTGTTCTAGGCCCTCTCCTATTCTCGCTATACACCAAGTCACTTGGCTCTGTCATAACCTCACATGGTCTCTCCTATCATTGCTATGCAGACGACACACAATTAATCTTCTCCTTTCCCCTTCTGATGACCAGGTGGCTTTCGCATCTCTGCATGTCTGGCAGACATATCAGTGTGGATGACGGATCACCACCTCAAGCTGGAACCTCGGCAAGACGGAGCTGCTCTTGGAAGGACTGCCCGTTCCATGATCTCGCCATCACGGTTGACAACTCCATTGTGTCCTCCTCCCAGAGCGCTAAGAACCTTGGCATGATCCACACCCTGTCGTTCTCAACTAACATCAAGGCGGTGGCCCGTTCCTGTAGGTTCATGCTCTACAACATCCGGGGTACGACCCTGCCTCACACAGGAAGCGGCGCAGGTCCTAATCCAGGCACTTGTCATCTCCCGTCTGGATTACTGCAACTCGCTGTTGGCTGGGCTCCCTGCCTGTGCCATTAAACCCCTACAACTCATCCAGGCCGCAGCCCGTCTGGTGTTCAACCTTCCCAAGTTCTCTCACTTCACCCCGCTCCTCCGCTCTCTCCACTGGCTTCCAGTTGAAGCTCGCATCCGCTACAAGACCATGGTGCTTGCCTACGGGCTGTGAGGGGAACGGCACCGCAGTACCTCCAGGCTCTGATCAGGCCCTACACCCAAACAAGTGGCACTGCGTTCATCCACCTCTGGCCTCCGCCTCCCTACCACTGAGGAAGTACAGTTCCAGCCCAGTCAAAACTGTTTGCTGCTCTGGCCCCCCAATGGTGGAACAAACTCCCCGCCCGGAGTCAATCACCACCTTCCGGAGACACCTGAAACCCCACCTCTTTAAGGAATACCTAGGATAAGATAAAGTAATCCTTCTCACCCCCCCTTAAATGATTTAGATGCACTATTGTAAAGTCTGTTCCACTGGATGGACGCTCTTATCCAGACTTACAAATTCACCAATTTGATCTCCAGGTAAAGCGTCTGCCAAATGACTTAAATGTAATGTAAATGTAAACTTTATGGATCGCGGACTCGCCCTTAAGTTAGGGGTCCACTTGTGATAGATTCTCCCTTTCCTGTGTCACGTGTACCCGTTGTCCCAGGAGAAGACGTTGGCGATGGAGACATATGTCATGGAGTCGCTGGGACAGGGTTACATTCGGCCCTCCATCTCACCCGTCTCCTCGAGTTTCTTTTTTGTGAGGAAAAAGGAGGGAGGTTTGCGTCCGTGTATTGATTATAGAGGTCTAAACGCCATCACAGTGGGGTGTAGTTACCCTCTACCTCTCATCGCTACGGCGGTGGAATCATTCCACGGAGAGAAGTTCTTCACAAAACTGGATCTCAGGAGCGCATATAGTCTGGTGCGTATTCGGAAGGGAGATGAGTGGAAAACCGCATTTAGTACCACATCAGGCCACTATGAGTACCTTGTCATGCCGTATGGGTTAAAGAATGCTCCAGCCGTTTTTCAATCCTTTGTAGACGAGATTCTCAGGGACCTGTGCGGGCAAGGAGTGGTTGTTTATATTGATGACATTCTGATCTACTCGGCCACTTACCCCGCGCATGTGTCTTAGGTACGCAAGGTGCTTGGGAGACTGCTGGAGCATGACCTATATGTGAAGGCTGAGAAATGCGTGTTCTCTAAACGAGCCGCCTCTTCTCTGGGTTATCGCATTTTCACCTCGGGGGTGGTGATGGAGGGCGACCGCATTAGGGCCGTGCGTAATTGGCCGACTCCGACCACGGTAAAGGAGGTGCAGCGGTTTTTGGGTTTTGCCAACTACCCCCGGAGGTTTATCCGGGGTTTTGGCCAGGTAGCGGCTCCCATTTACCTCACTGCTGAAGGGGGGCCCGGTGCGGTTGCAGTGGTCAGCAGAGGCGGACGGAGCATTCAACAAGTTGAAGGCGTTGTTCATTGATGCACCCGTGTTGGCACATCCGGACTCCTCTATAGCATTCATAGTGGAGGTGGACGCGTCCGAGGCTGGGGTGGGGGCCGTGCTATCACAGCGCTCGAGTACGCCACCAAAACTCTGCCCCTGCGCTTTCTTCTCAGCGAAGCTCAGCCCAGCGGAGCATAACTATGATGTGGGGGACCGGGAGTTGCTAGCGGTGGTTAGAGCTCTGAAGGTGTGGAGACACTGGCTTGAGGGGGCTAAGCACCCCTTTCTCATCTGGACTGACCACCAGAATCTGGAGTATATTCGGGCAGCTAGGAGACTTAACCCACGTCAGGCAAGGTGGGCCATGTTCTTCACCCGGTTCCGGTTTACTTTGTCTTATAGACCGGGCTCCCAGAACGTGAAGGCTGACGCACTGTCCCGCCTTTACGACACGGAGGAGGGGTCCACCGAACCTACTCCCATCCTTCCCGCCTCAAAGCTGGTAGCACCAGTGGTATGGGAGGTGGACTCGGACATCGAGCGGGCGTTACGGGCGGAACCTGCGCCGCCTCAGTGTCCGGCGGGGCGAAGGTACGTGCCGCTTGGTGTTCGGCACAAGCTGATTCGGTGGGCTCACGTCCTACCCTCCTCGGGTCACCCTGGGGTGACGAGGACAGTGGGGAGCCTTCAGGGGAGGTATTGGTGGCCTACTTTGGCTAAGGACGTTAAGGGTTATGTCTCGTCCTGTTCGGTGTGCGCCCAGAGTAAGGCTCCTAGGCACCTTCCTAGAGGGAAATTACAACCCCTCCCCGTTCCACAGCGGCAATGGTCACATCTATCAGTAGATTTCCTGACCGATCTTCCGCCGTCTCAGGGGAACACCACGGTTCTAGTGATTGTGGATCGGTTCTCTAAGTCCTGCCGTCTCCTCCCGTTGCCCGGTATCCCTACAACCCTACAGACTGCGGAGGCATTATTCACCCATGTCTTTCGGCACTACGGGGTGCCGGAGGACATCGTTTCTGATCGGGGCCCCCAATTCACGTCTCGGGTATGGAGGGCTTTCATGGAGCGTTTGGGGGTCTCTGTCAGCCTGACCTCCGGTTATCACCCCGAGAGTAATGGGCAGGTGGAGAGACTGAACCAGGAGGTGGGTAGGTTTCTGCGGTCGTATTGCCAGGTTCGGCCAGGGGAGTGGGCACGATACATTCCCTGGGCTGAAATGGCCCAGAACTCACTACGCCACTCCTCTACTAACGTGTCCCCTTTTCAGTGTGTGTTGGGGTACCAGCCGGTCCTGGCACCATGTCATCCGAGCCAGACCGAGGCTCCTGCGGTGGAGGAATGGGTACAGCGCTCCAAGGAGACCTAGAGGGCCGTCCAGGAATCTCTACGACAAGCGGGTGGACGGCAGAAGAGGAGTGCTGACCGCCACCGCAGTGAGGCCTCCATGTTTGTACCGGGGGACAGGGTCTGGCTCTCGACCCGAAACCTACCTCTCTGCTTGCCCTCCCGAAAGCTGGGTCCGCAGTGTGTAGGGCCCTTTAAAGTCCTGAGGAGAATAAATGAGGTGTGTTATCGATTACAACTCCCTTCCTATTATCGCATTAACCCCTCGTTTCATGTGTCTCTCCTCAGGCAGGTGGTAGCTGGTCCCCTGCAGGACAGTGAGGTGTCGGAGGTCCCTCCCCCCCTCTGGACATCGAGGGGTCCCCGGCGTATACGATCCGGGCCATTCTGGACTCAAGACGCCGGGTGAGGGGCCTGCAGTACCTCGTGGACTGGGAGGGGTACGGTCCGGAGGAGAGGTGCTGGGTACCGGTGTGGGACATCTTGGATCCATCCATGTTGAAGGATTTCCATCGCCTCCATCCGGATCGCCCTGCACCCCGTCCTCCAGGGCGACCTCGAGGCCGGTGTCGGCGCGCTGCGGGAGCCGCGCGTCGGGGAGGGGGTACTGTCACGAGTCCGACTGAGGGTGATTTCCCTTCCCGGTCGGGTGGCGCTCGGCGGTCGTCGTCACCGGCCTATTAGCTGCCACTGATTGTCTTTTCTCCCCCTCCTTGTATATTTATTGGTAGCACCTGTGTGTATGATTAGTTTGTCTTTATTAGACAGCCGGCCCGCCTGGTTGTTGTGCGGGATTATTCTCTGTAACCTTCTGCTCTGTATCAGAGGAACGTGTTAGTTCCTAGTCGTGCCTTTTTTGAATCGTCATTTTGACATTCCCTGTGTTTTGGGGCCGTGATAATTGTTAGCACCCTGAGGTGCATTTAGTGCATTAAAGAGCACAGCATTGTACTCTCTGTCTCCTGCCTTTGACTCCACACCCGGATTGTTACAGGAAAGGCAAAAACACTCACAAATAAAAAAATAAAAAAATGGGTTCCACTTTTAAACAATAGGTTCACTATTAGGTCAATAATTAAGAAGTTCAAACCAAGACTCAAACCCACACAACAGTACATGTGCACCGGAGGCAGTTGCACAGACCACTGATTGGACTTCTTGGTTTTGACTTAAAAGTGAAAGAAACACATAGGTCTTAGCCGATTTAACTTAATTTTGTAAGTTAAGTCAATGTACAGATTTGTAGTTATCCTGACTTGACATTTAAAGTCAAGACAACTGTTGTCTTCATTTACTTCATTTGACTTATTGGATCTAATTTCAAAGTTGAGGAATACATAGTTCATTCAACTTGATTTTAGAAGTTAAGTTGTAGTTATTATAACATGTAATTTTTTGTCAACACAACTGGGATCTTGTTTTAGTTTATTTGACTTATTAGTTTTGATTTGAAAGTTGACTGAACAAATTGTTCTCACTTTGTGCAGAAAGTGTGGTTCCACCTAAAATGATTTTCAAAAGAATATTCCTTCGCCGGAATTCAACACCATTCCCTGTTGTTTGTCAATGTTCTTTGGTCCCGATTACCTGCTTAGCTAGTTCAGGTGACACTGCATGAAAAAATCCTAACTTCATTGTAAGTATGGTGTCCACGAGAGATCGCCGTTTGAAAGCAACTTCGAAAATAGCACCTGAGTCCATTGGGTCGTTGAAGCGATGAGACAAGATTGGAATTGGGGAAAAAAAGAGGGTAAGATACAAACAAAAAACACACGGTTTGAAAAATCGCATGATCAAACAAAGCGTCATTGATCACGTCGTAATGTTATGTTGACACAAGCATTGATCCTTTGCCAAGGCTTTGCTGACCCATGCCATATTTTAAAATGCATGGGTCAGAAGCTCTGACGAAGGCCGTGAGGCTAATATGTAAAGCTTATTAAAGAGCAGTGATACTATCAAGAGCAGTGTGCGGGTTTCTTCTTTTTTCTCAACTGTTACCATGCACCTGCAAAAGAGATAGCTCAGATATGTGAGTGCCTTTTGAATTATCAGCTAAGCACATCATTATTTTATAGCAATCTGTCAGTTGATGACACAGTTGATGAGGTAGCACATGTCCATTGGTTGACGCATGCAACGTCTGAGCTGGGAAACTTGACCATTGTGTCAGATCAGTGATGGAGGAGTAATGGAGGCTGGTAAAGGCTTTCTGAGTTGAAGCAACATGGACTCAAATTTAAGATACAAGAACCATTTTGAACAGTTTGCTATGACAAGCATACCCATAACACGATGCAGCCACCACCATGCTTGAAAATATGAAGAGTGGCACTCAGAGATGTGTTATTTGGATTTGCCCCAAACATAACCCTTTGTATCCAGGACACAAAGTTCTTTGACAATTTTTTTGCAGTTTTAGTTTACTGCCTTATAGCAAACAGGATACATATTTTCATTCTGTACAGGCTTCCTTCTTTTCACTCTGTAATTTAGGTTAGTATTGTGCAGTAACTACAATGTTGTTGATCCATCCTCAGTTTTGTCCTATCACAACCATTAAACTCTATAACTGTTTTAAGGTCACCATTGGCCACATGGTGAAATCCCTGAGTGGTTTCCTTCCTCTCTGGCAACTGAGTTAGGAAGGACGCCTGTATCTTCTTAATGGAATGGGTGTATTGATTCATCATCCAAAGTGTAATGAATACCTTTACTATGCTCAAAGGGATATTCAATGTCTGCCTTTCCTTTACCCATTTTCCAATAGGTGCCCTTTTTTTGCGAGGCATTAGAAAACCTCCCTGGTCTTTGTGGTTGAATCTGTGTTTGAAATTCACTGCTCGGCTGAGGGACCTTACAGACAATTGTATGTCTGAGGTACAGAGATGAGGAAATCATTCAAATATCATCTTAAACACTATTATTGCACACCGAGTGAGTGCAACTTATTATGAAACTTGTTAAGCAAATGTTTAATCCTGAACTTATTTAGGCTTGCCATAACAAATGGGTTGAATACTTAATGACTCAAGACATTTCAGCTTTTCATTGTAAATTATTTTATAAAAAATTCTCAAACCATAATTACACTTTGACATTGTTGTCACGCAAATTCAGGCTGTAACGCAACAAAGTGTGGAAAAATTCAAGGGGTGTGAATATTTTTGGAAGACACTGTTGCTGAGCATCTCAAAGAGAACTTTCTATTGTTTTTGAAATCCTCACCCCATACATCATGTAGCACAAACATGTGTCTCTGGTAAGGAATCACATCAGCTCTTGTAATTGCATTTCTATCTGTAACATTCCTAATTTGTTGCTGAAACATGGCCCAGGTGGTAGTGTTTCTTCAGAAACATGCCCAGAACATGGTTGACATATTCTCAGAATATGAAAAATGTCTATATTTACAGTAGCATGTCTGAACATTCTCACATTTATCATTTAAACAATGATGATGCAAGTTATATAAAATAATACACAACACAGAGTTCCATCTCCAAGTGTTAATGTCGAAAAATAGCAATACACTGAACAAAAATATCAACACAACATGTAAAATGTTGATCTCATGTTTCATGAGATGAAATAAAATATCCCAGACATATTCTAAATGCACCAAAAGCTATTTCTCTCAAATTTTGTGGGCAAATGTGTTTACATCCCTGTTAGTGATTATTTATCCTTAGCCAAGAGATTATCCATCCACCTGACAGGTGTGGCATGTCAAGAAGCTGATTAAACAGCATGATCAGGTGCACCTTGTGCTGGGGACAATATTAGGCCACTCTAAAATATGCCACAGATGCCTTATGTTTTGAGGGAGTGTGCAATTGGCATGCTGACTGCAGGAATGTCCACCAGAGATGTTACCAAACAATTTAATGTTCATATCTCTACCACAAGCTGCCTCCAACATCGCTTTAGAGAATTTGGCAGTGTGTACAACCGGCCTCACAACCGCAAACCACGTGTATGGCGTCATGTGGGTGAGCTGTTTGCTGATGTCAACGTTGTGAACAGAGTGCCCCATGGAGATGGTGGTGTTATGGTATGGGCTGGCACATAAGCTACGGACAACAATGCACAGAGAATGCACAGAGATACCGTGGCGATATCCTGAGGCCCATTTTCGTGCCATTCATCCACCGCCATCACCTCATGTTTCAGTATGATAATACACGGCCCCATGTCTCAAAGATCTGTACACAATTCTTGGAAGCTGAAAATGTCCCAGTTCTTTCATGGCCTGCATACTCTTCAGACATGTCACCCATTGAGCATATTTGGAATGCTCTGGATCGACGTCTATGTCAATGTGTTCCAGTTCCCGCCAATATCCAACAACTTCATTGAAGAGTAGTGGGACAATATTCCACAGGCCACAATCTACAGCCAGATCAACTCTATGCAAAGGAGATGTGTTGTGCTGCATTAGGCAAATAGTGGTTACACCAGATACTGACGAGTTGTCTGATACCTTTTTTAAGGTACATGTGACCAACAGATGCATATCTGTATTCCCACTGATACGAAATCCGTAGATTAGGGCCTAATGAATTTATTTCAATTAACTTATTTCCTCATGAACTGTAACTCAGTAAAATCTTTGAAATTGTTGCATGTTGCGTTTTATATTTTGTTCAGTATATATTACTTGTATGAGTAACAGAGTACTATAACGAGGTACTGTCTTCAAATATAGTTGTATTATTACAGTTATCTTTTCAAGTAACCCGTATATTACTTTCAGAAAGCATATCTCTACCGGTGTGTTATATAGATATATATATATAACACACATATATATATATTGTTCAAATCTTGTCTCACACTAATTCATGCTGTAGGCTAACCCGTTTCCAGTAGGATATAATCAAACCAAAAATCAAAGAAAAATGGCAGCTGTTTTGTTACCCCGTGTAACCTTTTCTTTGTCTAAATGCTCCTATTATTTTGAGTTAATCGAGGAGAAAGATAACATTTTTAGTCAAATGCAAACATTGAATGATCTCTTCATCCAGAAACATCACATCAAACCTGAAAAAGCATCTGGAGATCGTGCACAAAGACACAAAGTTCCAGAAATGAGTGAGAGGAGTAATCTAAACACAGATTATGATAATAAACAAAGATGCATAAATAATATTACCAAGTGTTATAAATAACGTTCCATATCAACAATCGAAATGTCTGATAAAGGCAGTTCAAAACGACAATAACATATATTGCTAAGGATGTGAGAGTAGGCTGACACCATTGCGGGTCTCAGACCCAAGCCACCACCACAAGTGGTGAACACCCTAACCACTGTCCCAATAAGGGATATCTCTAGGGCATGTGCTTATTGGGCCAGTATAGAGAGGCCCTGCCCAGAAGAAACCCTAAACCCTATGCGCTAGTGTAGTTATGAAACAACTTGATAGATGTAAGCAATAGGGTGAATACACTTTGAAGTAAATCTCAGCTCTGTTAAAAGTACACTCAAGAAAATATTTGATTGATCATAATGATTCAGGAATATCATTAGGACAGGTTATTTGCCCCACCAACTTTAGGCAACTATACAGAAAGCCCTTTAATTTCTGAAATAAGTCAATTAAATCAATGATGAGAATATTCAGATTTTCTGCTACCTGCTACATGGTGGTGTAGCGTGAACATCAGAGTGTCATGAACCAAGACGTTGTGAGTTCAACTCCCAGATGAGGACATGTTGAAAAATAATTACTGTATAAATGAACATGCATAATGTGATCATGTATATCAAATATGTAAGTTGATAACACTGTGTGAGTACAACCTGGAGTCATAGTCTAGATGTTACATAGTAAATGTAAATCCAGGGACACTCAAATTAGTATGTCAAGTTTGGTATGGCTACATAATACAGATGCTTACTTAAGGCAAAAACAAAAGTAGGGTGGTTGGGTGGATGTATATCATGAATGTCTAGTAACCCAAAGGTTGTGAGTTAGAAAATCATTAAGGACAACTTTAGTTTAATTAGCAACTTTTCAACTACTTACTTATTTTTAGCTAATTTGCAAGTGCTTAGCATGTTAGCTAACCATTCCCCTAATCTTAACCCTTTTAGCTAACCCTTCCTCTAACCCTTTAACCGTAAAACCCTTTAACCTAACTCATAAATTTAACCCTAACCTTAATCCTAACCCCTAGCCTAGTTAACGTTAGCCAGCTAGCTAACATTAGCCACCTCGCTAGAATTCATAACATATCATACGTTTGCAAATTCACAACTTATAATGCGAATTGTAATTTGTAACATAAAAAGCTATGAATGAATCAGTGGTTTACCAATCAGGGCCTTGATTGGCTTGGCAACAGTAACAATATGTGATGTGAAATGAATTCTTGCAACATTCCCATGACACATGGTCTACACACTTGTTCTGTGTATGTTAGGTGGGACGTTGATGGAATATTCTCCTAACCCACAAAAACTGGACACATGAATGTCCTTGCAATGTTACCATAATACGTGTCTAGAACATGAGTATCTTAAGTTCTGAGAACATGGTAACCACATTCTGGGTAAGTTCTATTTGACATTAAGTGAATGGTCTCTTGGAAACATTCATTGGAATTCATGGGAACATTCCTATGAAAATGTTAGTTTATGACCTAATGAGACTCTTAAGGGATCGTTCTCTAATGTTGTGGGAACATTTGTTGTTAGCTGGGTTTGCTCTCCAGAGAAGGGCACAATTGAAAGAAGTGATAACTGGGGTGGTGTTAAGTGTTGAGAAGGACCAACTGAATTGTAAGATTCCCAGTGTCTGTGACACTCGCCATTTGGTGCGAAGCAGACCCGGTGGAGAGTGTGGTGTAACAGAGAAGACACTGTCTGTCCTGCTGAGTTTTGTAGCAGAGTCTTTACCTGACAAAGTCAAGTTAGGATGTGCCAGTTATCCCGTGAGAGCTTTGTCCCGAACCCATTACAGTGTTTTAAGTGCCAAGCATATTGCAGCAATTTGTAGGAGGGAGATTCCTGGATGTGAGAAGTATGCAGGAGGACATGAGGCAAAGGAAAGTGTAGTATCGGTGGAAAAAGCTGTATGTGTTAACTGTAGGGGTACCCATGTTGCTGGAGATCAGAAGTGTCCGGTGAGAGAAAGGCAGGTTGAGGTTGCCAGGGTCAGAGTAGTACAGAATGTATTGTATGCTGAGGCAGTGAAGAGAGTAGTAGAGGGAGATGGGTCCAGCGTGGGGTATCCTAAGAGGCTCCCTGTGAGTAGGCAGAGGCCGAGAGTGAAAGGAATAATAATGTGATTCAGTAAGGTTGGCTTCTTCGCGTTCATAGTCATGGTTATCAACTGTACTGCAGAAATGGAACGTAAATGATAGAAAATAGATTTTGTGGTGGCAGCTGCAGAGAAATACTTGAGTGTACAAGATTTTACTGCAGAAGAGTTACATGGTGTGTTATACGATAGTGTGCAGGTCTGGTGTAGGATCAAATAGGGCCAAGTAGTGGAATAGTGGTGATGTTTTAATGGGTGTAGGGTTAGTTGGTAGGGCAATTTTTCTTTCCTTTTTCCCTCCAATTTTTGTGTCACATAGTGTAATGAATTTACACTCCAGGACAGTAGGCAAGACACAGCCCATACAGTAGG
The DNA here is from genome assembly GCF_036934945.1 of Oncorhynchus masou masou. Lineage (NCBI taxonomy): Eukaryota > Metazoa > Chordata > Actinopteri > Salmoniformes > Salmonidae > Oncorhynchus > Oncorhynchus masou. The sequence continues at coordinate 47,851,834 of NC_088226.1, read as the reverse complement.
TGGCATCAAGCACCTCTAAAGCACCATGGAAGAAGAAGGAGGAGGAGCTCCTGTATGTATCAATCATCCCCTCACTAGAAACAACCACCTTAACTGTACAGGAGGCATGGGCGGACTTGGACAAGAATTTGGCACTGGCATTTTATCCACACGATCTTCTTGTTCTCTGTCTGTATGCTTAAGCCATACACGTTCTAAAATTAAACCTAACGACTTAGGCTCCATTGCAAATTAATGGCTGTCATATGTGCTCCCCTGAATCAACACTCACCCTAGGTGTTAATTACTATTCCAGGGCTCTACACTAACATTTCCCCTGGTGTCACTGATGCCACTAACTTTTACGGTTGGTGGCGCCAGCCCATGATTTGTAAAGTCATTCATAGTGCTATAATAAAGAACTATAATAAATTGACTCCTGAGGTATTCAATTATTAAATTGTTTAATCTAACAAGTCTAAGCAGGAATGCATGATTCAAGATATTTTGATGGGCAACATAGTCCAGATTGTCAGGAATTTGGAGTTGACAATCTGGACCATAGTTGCTATATTTTACTGTCAAAATAGAGATAAATTACATGCATCTTTATGTGCACTAATTAATATCATAGGCTAATTCATTTGGGGTTCAACACCTTAGGAAGTGGAAACTCAAAACACATTAACTAGATAGCTAACTCTAAATATAATACACACTGCTAGTAGCCATGTATTCATCCAACAGTACAGTGAATGTCCTACAAAAAACTCCGCATCTCAAAGCCATATCAAATATCTTGGTTGTAAAATTGTTGCTATTTAGCTGAATATTGAGAGTTGAGAAATACAAATTATACCAACAGAAAGCTGAGACCCTCCTATCTTCAACAGGGAAAGGCTTCCAAAGCTGTTTGTCCTGCAATGGCATTATGAAATGTTATACGATCAGATAAAAACAAATCTTGAGTGCATGGGGGGAGAGGAGAGTGAAGTGACAACGTAGAACGTGCTCTTTCTACATTTATATGCACCCTTTATGTTTTTTTGTAAGTCGTAGAAGGTCTCTTTGCTGATGGAGTGTTTAACTTTTGGTCATGTAGTGTATATACAAATATTTTGTGCGTGTGTCAATTTCGACCAGCCCACCCAGCAAAAAAATGGTCTATCCCATCTGCCATTTGCCAGATGTCCAATCCACTCCTGACAGCGGGGTGTTCTTATCACATGTGGGCTAATTGTGCCGAGATCGAGGTACAGTAGGGTACCAAGCCAAGCACTCCAAAGAATTTGTTCCAGCTAGAAGTTGCCCGTGGACACTGATCGAAGATCAGTTCATTCTCCCGACACTGTCCTTAGTCTTTAATTTTTAAATAGTGAAAATGACAAACCAACCTTACTGCAGTGGGCTTGTTCGACATTGCAGGCAACTGCAGACTGACAGATCCGCAAAGAACCCTGCATCATAAATAATAATCTACAGATCATTATTATTTGTAAATCTGTCTGTCAGTCACAATTTACCCATGATACATTAGGGTTTTGATCTTCTCGAACACGGCCAGTGTCTGCTCACCTGTGGCTTCATCCTACCACAGAGTTTTAAAACTTAACCAGAGAGGAAGAAGATCAGGCCAAACTCGGCGGAATAACTGTCTTCTTCCAGCAAGCAGGTGGCGCTTTTTCGTTGTTTCGCTCACCAAGCAAGGAGTTTTTGTACGGAGGTCAATGAGAGTGTCGAATGTAGTCAACTGAAAAATGTATGGCATATTTGCTACGTGAGGTTTTTTTGATCTATTGGAAGTTTCGTAATGATAAAGTTGTTAGGAATGTACTGATATGTAGGATACGTGAGATTCCGGCCACTTTTAGAAGAAACTCTTTATATAACGGCGTTGTCTCGATGACCATGAATAACGACTCCCATTGTTAGGACGGAGATACATGTATCTTGTCAGTATATAATTAATATTTTTCAAGACTGATGCTCCGCAATTGAATTGAATTGCTCCGCAGCCGCCGTCTTCTGTGGGTGGGTGATGATGTCAGACACCCGTGGAACTGGGGTTGTCACTAGTTACCACAGTCACAAAGTCAAGATTGACTATATCGTAAAAATGTATGAAAACAAAAAAATCGATTTTTAGTCTTCATTTAAGGTTAGGCATACGGTTAGCAGTGTGGTTAAGGTTTAAAGTCAGATTTTATGAAGATAAAGTGTAGAAAAGGGCGGAGTTCAGACATAATTCGGACTTTGTGGCTGTGGTAACTAGTGACGATCGTGGACTGGCGGTCTGCCATCTTTGATTGTGCGACAGGCCGCGGCGCCTTCACTCACTCAATACTGTCTCATACGAGACAACGGGTGTGCAAGAAGAAAGAAACACAAGCCGAGAGCCTGTTAACGTCCAAATAACGGAGGACACGTCGGGGAAGAAGAAAGGGCACGGTGTAGGCAACAGAAACGCATCAGGCCCGTGCAAGTCGAGAGGAGCTTGTTGGATGCTAGCTTCCACGCTCGCTAATATCGTTAGCCGAACTAGCAAGGTAGCTTTTGTAATCCGCCGGCCACACACACACTCGCACAAAACAGGCCGAACCCAGACGAGGCATACGACAGACTAGAAGAAAGGGACCGGCGGTGACGGGTAGGTCGCCATGTCAATGATGTTCTAGCTAGTAGTTAGTGGTGAAAGCCAGGTTAGCGAAGCCGAATATGGATGTGATGGCAAATGGAATTCAAAACCGAAACTGAACGTTCGGACTATTTTCAACTAGGTAGATGGTTAACCCACCATACTGCTGTGTGTAGTTTAAATCTGAACGATTGAAGCCCGTTAACAATCCAATATACTGTTACTGGGGTGAGGAATCATGTTTGATATCGTGAATTTGTGTTCGATTAGGTTTGGTGCTTTGGGCTAGAAGAGGCCCCTGCGTCGGGCCAATGTGACCCACCCTGCCTAAAATGGTCCATGAAGCCAGGCATCTTCCTGCCGGTGAACTAGTTACCATTTCACTACTTGACTGAGATTCTACAAAAATCTCTAAGCCTTGAACATTCCTGATATTACAAATGTGTGTTTGAGGGTTGAACACGTTGCATTGACATTACCTTAACTATTGTGGTTTGGACGTGACTGTGTCTATCCCCCTCAAGTTTAGAAATTATTATTTTGACTATCCTTTATACATCGATGATGCACAACTCAAACACATTCACCTAGACAATTGGTAACCACACAGTCAACCGGTTTTAACATGTTTTGTGTTGACAATGATCCTGACTGCCGGACATGTCCATTAGTAAGTTATATGAACCACAATGTATGTTGATAACCTCAGGTACCAGTGATCCCAATGACTGACGATGCAGATGTATTTATTGAGCACTCTGGTATGTGACTGGTATGACCAGGCAGTGATTTGACCTGGCCTTGGGTGTATGAGGAAGTGAGTGCATCTGTGAATGTGCAGACTGTTGTGTCCCTGTCTGACCAAGGTTTTTTTGTGTGCGTTTCTTTCCGAATCTCCAGAGTTGGTCAGTTGAGGCCATTTCATAGGAGAGTAAATTGTTTTAACCGATAGTCTCACATTGGAAATCCTAAAAGTATGTATAGTTCACCCATAGGTCAACTTTGTTTATTGCTCAAAAGTAGGTTTAAGTCCATATTTAATTACATATTTTCTGTCATTTGTTATATGAAGATGACTGCAGGCCTTATTCCATAATTACTGGGAAAGATGGGCACCATCTAATTCCATATCCCTACGGACTGGGAGATATTGATGTTCCTTCCTCCCAAGAGGCTGGAGCTCAATACTATGGATGGGCTGCATTGCAATAGTAGTATAAAGTGGCTTACATCACTGCATCTCCTCTCCCTTGTGTCTACTGATTTTTAAACCAAGATGGATAAAATCAAAATTGCAGGTTAAGCCCTTTGTGGGACTCTCTTACGAGCCCCATTTATTTCATATCAGTGTAGGTGTGTGGTTTGTGTGTTCAGCATAGCTTTCTGGTATGCATGTAATGGTGTATCGGTAATCCGCTATTCAAGTACGTGGGTCTGCGGACCCCAAACTGATCCAAATGTAGCATGCATCGGTCAGAAAATCGATTCTAACATTAGAATCACTGGTTCAGTTTTTTTTGTGTCTCATATTGCATTCTTTACCTTGCGTGATGTTAGGCTTTATTAGTTGATTGACAACCTATGTAATTTGCCTAGGTCATTGTTATAATGTGCTGTAAACTTGTTTTACAAGAATAAAAGTAAGCTACCAGACACACAACTCTCATCTGGCTATACTGTACCCGCTGAACAGGGCTTTAAATAGATTTTATTTTGATTGCACAACTTAACCATCAACAATAGTTTTGGTAGTTTTGCTTTGAACTAAGGAAGTAACAGATGGACAATTTTTGTTAATGTTTAAACAGCCCTTAAAATAATTTTTTTGTTAAAGCGATAACAGAAATATAGAAAATTCCATGTGAATTCACAATGCAGATAGTCTACATCGCGCTTCCCGCGGGGAGAGAGAATTTAATAATTTAGGCTGCTGGTGCTCTTGCTTTTCACGAGTGATGCGTTTAGCTTGCTGTTGTCGTCCAATGACAAGTCATCAAACCGGCACTAGGCTACAGTCATAAAACTAGAGCCTCTGTGTGGCAAAGGAATTCGTTTAATTTTTATTTTCCGGTAATGATCGGGACTTGTTAGTTATATTTCGTGAAGTATGTATCTTTTACGTTAGTGATTTCCAAGGAGCCTAATTTCGTTTTACCGTTTAAAGCTCCCCCCTAATTTAAACAGTGTATATGCTCATGTTTTTTTATGTAGGGTAAAATCAATAATTTCATAAACAGGAAGGCAATCACTTTTGCGGGGCGCATGGCCGAAGCGAGAAGAGATTACTTCGTAAACGTCCAAAAGGGTAAAATCCAAAGTTGTGCATTATATTCATTGTCTATGTCATAACTCATTTGTAAATTATTAATATTGATACATTACCAGTAAACACTTAACCAAAAAAAAAAAGACAAGTAGTCGGTTTATGGTGATTTCAGAACCAAATTGGGCGATAAAAAAAAAATAGGCTACATTTCCCTCCACCATTTCTGATATGGCTCAGCTTAGGTGCCTATATATTACATACACCATAAACATACATAATTTACACACACCAGTCAGCTCAGACAGATCCAGCTCAGCAGCAGATTTTAATTTAGAATGGAAAATTAATGTGTTTATGCAACAAATGTTCGTGTATTGCATCGATTTGTTCTCCAATTCAATTGTATCGTTTCAAACTAAAACGTTTCGTTCCTGTATCGGAGCCCATGTATTTAGATGCATATTTAATTGCCTCAAAAGGGAAAGGTGTACATCTCTCTCATCTGACTGCTGTTGTATCACTGTGAGGCAGTGAGTGGTGACTCAGCTGATATCCACCTCCTCAACTGGCACAGTGCACTGCACAGTTTTATGTCCATCTGTAGCTTCCTGCCATAGGGCCCATCTCAATAGTCTAAAAGGGGTTCCTTGTTTCATTTCCATAATTTCCAGCAATCTGAAAGTACTTGGTGAAAGCAAATAACAAAGGAATAATTCAGGACATCTATCTGCTTACTGCCTAGAGGTGACATCCCATTCCTTCTTTCTGCTCCTCATCTTTCCTCTCCCCTCTCAGCTCTCCCTGGAAGCAAAGGGACAGGGTTACTGTTATAAGGGCTATACACTGAGTGTACAAAATATTAGGAATACCTTCTCTTTCCATTACAGACTGACCAGGTGATATCTATGATCCCTTATTGATGTTAAATCCACTTCAATCAGTGTATATGATGGGGAAGAGACAGGTTAAAGAAAGATTTTTAAGACTAGACAGTTAAGATATGTATTGTCTGTGTGTGTGCCATTCAGGGTGTGAATGGGCATGACAAATGATTTAAATGCCTTTGAACGAGGTATAGTAGGTGCCATGCACACCGGTTTGCAGACCATGCACACCGGTTTGAGAACTGCAACGCTGCTGTGTTTCTTACACACAAGAAACTGTGGAGCATATCAAGAATGGTCCACCACCTGAAGTACATCCAACCAACTTTACACAACTGTGGGAAGCATTAGAGTCAACATGGGCCAGCATCCCTGTGGAACCATTTGACACCTTGTAGTCCATGGCCTGATGAATTGAGGCTGTTCTGAGGGCAAAAGGAAGTGCAACTCAATATTAGGAAGTTGATCCTAATGTTTTGTACACTCAGTGTATGTGTCAATTTGGATAAAAACGTCTTAATCCAAATATAAGGCAAGGTAAGGCTGCAGAACTGGATTGCAGAGAGAAACAACTGGACATGATTTGAACTGAAGCTGGGTTTGTGGCTGTATAGAGCAGGTGGGCAACAACCTCTGGGGGCAAGGCTGAGTTATGTGGGACTTTACAGAATAAGGCAGTGTTTTATTTTTATTAGTGGTAGATCAGCTTTAATATTGCAGATAGATCGTTGTGTCGTACCCCAGGAAGAGTAGCCGTCGCTAACGGGGATCCAAATCAAAGATCTCCACTTTGTCTGTTGTTACCACTGATTAGGGTATTTTATGATATACCTGTATTGCTGTGCGGACCGGTTTGTGTTTTTACTTTACCTCCTATAATGGTATTTCAATGTTTGATTTGTTAAATGTGATACGACGTGTGTAACGTCTATTTTTATAGTTTACTTCGCTACTTGAGTAGCGATGCTGACCGCGCGCTCTCTCTATGCTGCTTTCCACACAGACCTATTCCCGCTTCCTGTCACTCAAGCACATGTGTTGTTCCTCAACTGCGAGACAGTTTTAAAAAAGTGTATTTAACTTGGCAAATCAGTTAAGAACAAATTCTTATTTACAATGACGGCCTACACCGGCCAAACCCTAACCTAGACGACGCCGGGCCAATTGTGAGCCGCCCTATGGGACTCCCAATCACTGACGGTTGTGATAGAGCCTGGAATCGAACCAGGGTCTGTAGTGACGTCTTTAGCACTGAGATGCATTGCTTTAGACTGCTGCGCCACTCGGGAGCCTCACACGAGTCTGGTCAATGCAACAATGCTGTTTTCACTTTGCTTAATAAATCCTCTTAGAGCTACCGCCTACTTTTTTCAATTTCCGCCTGAAGACATACCCAAATCTAACTGACTGTAGCTCAGGCACAGAACCAAGAATATGCATATTCTTGGTACCATTTGAAAGAAAACACTCTGAAGTTTGTGTAAATGTGAATTGAATGTAGGAGAATATAACACAATAGATCTGGTTTAGATAATACAACGAAAGAAAACATAAGTTTTTTTATTTTTTATTGTTGTATCATCTTTGAAAAAAAATAAACATTCAGATAGGATGATGGGCCAATTTCAGTGAAAAACATAAGAGGGCAACAGTAATTGTGCAAAGTTTCAGAATGATAACTTCCAAAATGAGTGTGCTACATAACATTTATCATGTACCCAAGTGGCCAAATTGGTGAAGGTATACGTTTTGAAACAAATAACTACATACAAAATGCCAAAATGGTATTCTAACACACCCCCCAAAAATGGGGGGAAAAAATATGAGAAAAAAATATATACATTTACAAAATAACATGGGTAACTACACTGCTCAAAAATAAAGGGAACACTTAAACAACACAATGTAACTCCAAGTCAATCACACTTCTGTGAAATCAAACTGTCCACTTAGGAAGCAACACTGATTGACAAATTTCACATGCTGTTGTGCAAATGGAGTAGACAACAGGTGGAAATTATAGGCAATTAGCAAGACACACCCAATAAAGGAGTGGTTCTGCAGGTGGTGACCACAGACCACTTCTCAGTTCCTATGCTTCCTGGCTGATGTTTTGGTCACTTTTGAATGCTGGCGATGCTTTAACTCTAGTGGTAGCATGAGATGGAGTCTACAACCCACACAAGTGGCTCAGGTAGTGCAGCTCATCCAGGATGGCACATCAATGCGAGCTGTGGCAAGAAGGTTTGCTGTGTCTGTCAGTGTAGTGTTCAGAGCATGGAGGCGCTACCAGGAGACGTGGAGGAGGCCGTGGGAGGGCAACAACCCAGCAGCAGGACCGCTACCTTCGCCTTTGTGCAAGGAGTAGCACTGCCAGAGCCCTGCAAAATGACCTCCAGCAGGCCACAAATGTGCATTTGTCTGCTCAAACGGTCAGAAACAGACTCCATGAGGGTGGTATGAGGGCCCGACGTCCACAGGTGGGGGTTGTGCTTACAGCCCAACACCGTGCAGGACGTTTGGCATTTGCCAGAGAACACCAAGATTGGCAAATTTGTCACTGGCTCCCTGTGCTCTTCACAGATGAAAGCAGGTTCACACTGAGCACGTGACAGACGTGACAGAGTCTGGAGACGCCGTGGAGAATGTTCTGCTGCCTGCAACATCCTCCAGCATGACCGGTTTGGCGGTGAGTCAGTCATGGTGTGAGGTGGCATTTCTTTGGGGGGCCGCAGAGCCCTCCATGTGTTCGCCAGAGGTAGCCTGACTGCCATTAGGTACCGAGATGAGATCCTCAGACCCCTTGTGAGACCATATGCTGGTGCGGTTGGCCCTGGGTTCCTCCTAATGCAAGACAATGCTAGACCTCATGTGGCTGGAGTGTGTCAGCAGTTCCTGCAAGAGGAAGGCATTGATGCTATGGACTGGCCCACCCGTTCCCCAGACCTGAATCCAATTGAGCACATCTGGGACATCATGTCTCGCTCCATCCACCAACACCACGTTGCACCATAGACTGTCCAGGAGTTGGCAGATGCTTTAGTCCAGGTCTGGGATGAGATCCCTCAGGAGACCATCCGCCACCTCATCAGGAGCATGCCCAGGCTTTGTAGGGAGGTCATACAGGCACGTGGAGGCCACACACACTACTGAGCCTCATTTTGACTTGTTTTAAGGACATCACATAAAAGTTGGATCACCCTGTAGTGTGGTTTTCCACTTTAATTTTGAGTGTGACTCCAAATCCAGACCTCCATGGGTTGATACATTTTTTTTTGTCAGCACATTCAACTATGTAAAGAAAAACGTATTTAATAAGAATATTTCATTCAGATCTAGGATGTTATTTTAGTGTTCCCTTTTTTTGAGCAGTGTATTTACACACTTTCAATATTTGGAAGACCCTCAGTCCTCTATCAAATGTATTTATATATCCCTTCGTACATCAGTTAATATCTCAAAGTGCTGTACAGAAACCCAGCCTAAAACCCCAAACCACAAGCAATGCAGGTGTAGAAGCACGGTGGCTAGGAAAAACTCCCTAGAAAGGCCAAAACCTAGGAAGAACCCTAGAGAGGAACCAGGCTATGAGGGGTGGCCAGTCCTCTTCTGGCTGTGCCGTGTGGAGATTATAATAGAACATGGCTGAGATTTTCAAACGTTCATAGATGACCAGCAGGGTCAAATAATAACAATCGCAGTAGTTGTAGAGGATGCAACAGGACAGCACCTCAAGATTAAATATGAACAGTTTAGGGTTCCATAGCCGCAGGCAGAACAGTTGAAACGAACAGCAGCAAGGCCAGGTGGACTGGGACAGCAAGGAGTCATCGTGCCAGGTAGTCCTGGCTCAGGTAGATAGAGAGAGAGACACTTAAATTCACACAGGACACCGGATAAGACAGAAGAAGTACATCCGATGAGACCCCCGGACAGGGCCAAACAGGAAGGCTATAACCCCACCCCCTTTTCCATAGCTCTACACAATATTGTGCTGCTGATGCCAGGTGCCATAGCAGTCTCTTTCTGCTGTAAAGTGAGTATCAACAGGTATAATAAACATATATATATATATATAAGTATAGGGAACATAAGGTTGAATATATTATTATATACCTGCTAAATCTACTGTCTCTATTATGTTATGACAGACCAGCTAGATCTACTGTCTCCATTTCACTTTGGCCATTGTTGTGGGCCTGCCCTCCCCTCAACAGCCTCAAATAGGCTATGTCATGTGGGGTGGCAGACACACGCATCTCACATTTCATTACATTACATTTTCATATATTGCTTCTAAAATAAAAATCACAAATATTTTATATTATTAATTTCAAACTAGGGCATTCACATGAGAAGAACTTGTCCTCTCCGTTCAAAAATATTCCTCCACTTGGGTGTCGCTAAATGAATCGTCCCACAACTCTCTCACTTTTCCGATCAATTTCTTCTAAAATTGTGTGTAAATCTGTATATCTAGACTTAGATTTAGCTTTCCCTGACTTGGTCGCCATACTGATTGATAACAGCTGAATATTCACGTTTATCAAACAATGTTGTGCGTAATATGCGTAGCTCCTTCCAGTATAAAACTTCAATAGCGAATGACTCTCTTTACGCCGGAGTTTACTACATGTGTTGGTCTTCTTTCAACACATAACCATTGCATATTGCCGTTTACCTCAGCTCATTGGCTATCTACCCGGCTAGATTTCAAGACGATCAGTGGTCATTAAGTTAAAATACAGTCAATCAACGAAACAGTGGTCATAGCATTGGTGCACAGTGATGTCATTACTTGTTGTCTTCAAATCGGTTTCTTTCAGTCAATACGTCCCGCGAAATGGTCCATCACGTTTGGTTGTGTTACGAACAAACCAGTTGATTGCAATGAAACCAAACATGACTGGAAAAGTCATGTTTTGTGTGGGTATTTACCCTCAAATGTGTCGTCAAATGGAATGAGACGGAATTCACGACACAAGTGGTTCACAAAATGTTTTGTGTTAGGCTATAAAAATGGATTTTATCAAACAAAAGATCATTCATTGTGTAACAATGAGCATTGGGATTGCAAACAGACGAAGATCGTCAAAGGTAAACAATTTATTTTAATGCAGTTTGATTTTGTTACGCCTGTGCTGGTTGAAATAGTTTTTTTTATGGGGCTCTATCACATCGTATTCTTTCGCAGTAAATTATTTTTTAAATCTGACAACACAGTTGGATTAGCAAGATTCTAGGCTTTCGATACATGTGAGATACTTGTATTTTTATGAATGTTTAATATGACTATTTATGTAGCGATCACCGTATGTTGTGGAATTTCATCCCGATACCGGGTTCCTTGCGCAGAGAGGTTAATATAAATCCACTAGCGTTCTATAATTACACTTAATTTGTTACATCTGCAAACAGCTAGTTTGTCTTTTCTTAGCAAGTTGAGCCTAAATATGGTTAGCTGCTAATCGCTAGTAAGCTTACTAGCTAGCTTATAAATTAACTGAGTCAGAGCAAACGTAATTCATTATACAGCCTGTTAATACAAGTGATGGTTTAGACCTTAATCAAGATGTTTTTACAACAGTATCTTCTAAATCAGTGGTTCCCAAACTTTTTATAGTCCCTTACCCTTTCAAACAGTCTGCCTTCAGCTGCGTATCCCCTCTAGCAACAGGGTCAGGGCACTCTCAAATGTTGTTTTTTGCCATCATTGTAAGCCTGCCATGCACACACTATATGATACATTAAACATATGAGTGTGAGTCTTTCACAACCCGGCTTGTGGGAAGTGACAAAGAGCTCTTATAGGACCAGGGCACAAATAATAATAATCAATAATTTTTCTGTTTATTTATCCATCTTACATATAAAACCTTATTTGTTCATCGTAAATTGTGAATAACGCACCACAGGTTAATGAGAATGGTGTACATGAAATGAAGCACATAACTCTGCAATGTTGGGTTGTATTGGAGAGAGTCTGTCTTAAATCATTTCCCACACACAATCTGTGCCTATATTTAGTTTTCATGCTAATGAGGGCCGAGAATCCACTCTCACCTACACTACCGTTCAAAAGTTTGTGGTCACTTAGAAATGTCCTTGTTTTTGAAAGAAAAGCAACAAAAAAAATGTCTATGTAAAATAACATCAGATTGATCAGAAATACAGTGTAGACATTGTTAATGTTGTCAATGACTTGTTGCTGGAAACGGCAGATAAAAAGAATGGAATATCTACATAGGCGTACAGAGGCCCTTTTTCAGCAACCATCACTCCTATGTTCCAATGGCACGTTGTGCTAGCTTATCCAAGTTAGGCTAATTGATTGTTAAAAAACCCTTTTGCAATTATGTTAGCACAGCTGAAAACTGTTATGATTAAAGAAGCAATAAAACTGGCCTTCTTGAGATTAGTTGAGTATCTGGAGCATCAGCATTTGTCGGTTCGATTACAGGCTCAAAATGGCCAGAAACAAAGAACTTTCTTCTTAAGCTCGTAAGTCTATTCTTGTTCTGAGAAATGGAGGCTATTCCATGAGAGAAATTGCCAAGAAACTGACGATCTCGTACAACGCTCCCTTCACAGAACAGCGCAAACTGGCCCTAACCAGAATATAAAGAGTGGGAGACCCTGGTGCACAACTGAGCAAGAGGACAAGTACATTAGTGTCTAGTTTGAGAAACAGAAGCCTCACAAGTCCTCAACTGGCAGCTTCATTAAATAGAACCCGCAAAACATCAGTCTCAATGTCAACAGTGAAGAGGTGACTCCGGGATGCTGGCCTTCTAGGCAGAGTTCCTCTGTTCAGTGTGTGTTCTTTGCCCATCTTAATCTTTTCTTTTTATTGGTCAGTCTGAGATATGTCTTTTTCTTTGCAACTCTGCCGAGTTGCCTCTTCACTGTTGACTTTGAGACTGGTGTTTTGCGGGTACTATTTAATGTAGCTGCCAATGAGAAATACGCAAAGTATGAATATGTTAGCTACATGAAGTAGCTAAGAGAACATTACATGTAGCCAAAATTAAACGGTTTCCTAAGAAACACTTAGCAACGTTGGTTCCTACCCTCTCACAACTCCTCCCTGGCATTTTCATCTGTTGTCATGTCAAACAACGCTGTATTCAAACTATAGAATTGGAATCATGGAAGTCAAATGATTATTGGACCAGTTCACCCAAGGGTTTTGCTCTAAATCACAAGTCAAATCGCAATTGCAACATTTGGTAAAAAAAATAAGCCCCAGATTGCTTGCCCATATTGTGCAGCCCTACGTAGAAGTGATCTCAAATAAGTGCAGAAATGGATGAAAATGCTGACTTTTTGATTGAATAGTATAACACAAACAGAATGGAGAAAGACCCATTGAAATCACTTGTAATGAGGAAACTTAAAACCTCTTGATGCTATGGGGGCGCTATTTCATTTTTGGATAAAAAGACGTGCCCGTTTTAAGCGCAATATTTTGTCACAAAAAGATGCTCGACTATGCATATAATTGATAGCTTTGGAAAGAAAACACTCTGACGTTTCCAGAACTGCAAAGATATTCTCTGTGGGTGCCCTAGAACGGGAGCTACAGGCAAAACCAAGATGAAACGGCATCCAGGAAACCAGCAGGATTTTTGAGGCTCCGTTTTCCATTGTCTCCTTATATGGCTGTGAATGCGAGAGGAATGACCCTGCCCTTTCTGTCGTTTCCCCAAGGTGTCTGCAACATTGTGACGTATTTGTAGGCATATCATTGGAAGATTGACCATAAGAGACTACATTTTCCAGGTGTCCGCCCGGTGTCCCCCGTCGAAATTGGTGCGTCTTTTTCAGCTGCTGGTATTTTTCCATGAGATTCTGAGGGGAAAGCAGGCTTCCACGAACTGCATATCAATGAAGAGATATGTGAAAAAACACCTTGAGGATTGATTTCAAACAACGTTTGCCATGTTTCGGTCGATATTATGGAGTTAATTCGGAAAAAGTTTGACGTTTTGGTGACTGAATTTTCGGTTAGTTTCGGTAGCCAAATGTGATGTACAAAACGGAGCGATTTCTCCTACACAAAGATTCTTTCAGGAAAAACTGAACATTTGCTATGTAACTGAGAGTCTCCTCATTGAAAACATCCGAAGCTCTTCAAAGGTAAATGATTTTATTTATTTGGTTATCTGGTTTTTGTGAAAATGTTGCGTGCTAAATGCTACTCAAAATGCTAAGCTAGCTTAGCATACTCTTACACAAATTAGTGATTTACTATGGTTCAAAAGCATATTTTGAAAATCTGAGATGACAGTGTTGTTAAGAAAAGGCTAAGCTTGAGAGCAGGTGCATTATTGTCATTTTATTTGGATGGACACCGCAGTGCATTCAGCATGTCATCAAAAAAGTAGTGATGAAGGCAATCCCTCCTCCACTTTGAGCTATGAGAGATTTACATATTATTAATATTAGCTCTCGTGTATATTTAAGGACCAGCCGTGCTGCCCTGTTCTGAGCCAGTTGTATTTTCAGAGGTCCCTCCTTGTGGCACCTGACCACACAACTGAACAGTAGTCCAGGTGCGACAACTTGGACCTGTAGGACCTGACCTGCCTTGTTGATAGTGTTGTTAAAAAGGCAGAGCAGCGTTTTATTATGGACATATTTCTCCTCTTAGCTCCTGTTCTTCATGTTGTTTCGACATGACATTTTACAATCCAGGGTAACTCCAAGCAGTTTAGTCATCTCAACTTGCTCAATTTCCACATTTATTACAAGATTTATTTGAGGTTTAGGGTTTAGTGAATGATTTGCCCCAATTACAATGCTTTTAGTTTTTGAAATATTTTTTTGAGGACTAACTTATTCCTTGCTACCTACTCTGAAAATAACTGCAGCTCTATCTTAAGTGTTGCAGTGATTTCACTCGCTGAAGTAGCTGACGTGTATAATGTTGAGTCATCCGTGTACATAGACACATTGGCTTTACTCAAGGCCAGTGGCATGTCATTGGTAAAAAGTAAGGGGCCTAGACAGCTGCCCTGGGGAATTCCTGATTCTACCTGAATTATGTTGGAGAGGCTTCCATTAAAGAACACCCTCGGTGTTCTGTTAGACAGGTATCTCTTTATCCACAATATAGCAAGGCGTATAAGGCCATAACACAAGTTTTCCAGCAGCAAACTATGATTGATAATGTCAAAGGCTGCACTGAAGTCTAACAAAGCCCCCACAATCTTTTTATCATCAATTTCTCTAAGCCAATCATCAGTCATTTGTGTAAGTCCCATGCATGTTGAATGTCCTTCCCCATAAGCATACTGAAAGTCTGTTGTCAATTTGTTGACATGAAAATAACATTGTATCTGGTCAAACACAATTTCTTTCCAAAAGTTTAGTAAAGGTTGGTAACAGGCTGATGGGTTGGCTAACTTAGCCAGTAAAGATGGCTTTACTATTATTGGGATTACTTTTGCTTCCCTCCAGGCCTGAAGGAACACACTTTCTAGTTGGCTTAGATTTAAGTTATGGCAATTAAGAGTGACAATATCGTCCGCTATTATACTCAGTAATTTTACATCCAAGTTGTCAGACCCCGGTGGCTTGTCATTGTTGGTAGACAACAATTTTTTCACCTCTCCCACACTTTACAGAATTGAAAATTACAATGCTTGTTTTTCATAATTTGATCGGTTATACTTGGATGTGTAGTGTCAGTGTTTGTTGCTGGCGTCTCATGCCTAAATTCGTTAATCTTTCCAAATCATTAAAGTAATTGTCATTATCAGTGGGTTTTGTGATGTGTCATCTGATTCAATCAATGATGATGTGGAGTTTGCCTTTTTGCCCAGAATTCCATTTAACCTGTTATGGCTGCAATCCCGATACGGGGATCGATAATGACAACTACCAGTG
Organism: Oncorhynchus masou masou; assembly: GCF_036934945.1. NCBI lineage: Eukaryota > Metazoa > Chordata > Actinopteri > Salmoniformes > Salmonidae > Oncorhynchus > Oncorhynchus masou. Next base: position 47,836,179 of record NC_088226.1, on the reverse strand, counting down.
AAAATAGAGGGCGCCAAATTCAAACCACAGAAATCTCATAATTACAATTCCTAAAACATACATGTGTCTTATATCATTTTAAAAGTAATCTTATTGTTAATCCCACTAAAGTGTCCGATTTCAAATAGGCTTTTCAGCGAAAGCACTACAAACGATTATGCTAAGTCTCCACCAAACCACAATAAACACAGCCATTTTCCAGCAAAATACAGCATTCACAAAAACCAGAAATAAAGATAATTCAAGGTTAGTGATTAATTTTAACTTCATCAGATGACACTCATAGGACTTCATGTTAGACAATACATGCATGTTTTGTTTGATCAAGTTCATATTTATATCAAAAAATCTGAGTTTACATTGGCGCGTTAGATTCACTAGTTCCAAAAACATCAAGTAATTTTGCATAGCCACATCATTCAACAGAAGGACTCTGACCACGAGAAACAAGATTCTCTGGTGTGATGTAACCAAGATTGAACTCTTGGCCTGAATGCCAAGCGTCACATCTGGAGTTGACCTGGCACCATCCCTATGGTGAAGCATGTTGGTGGCAGCATCATGCTGTGGGGATGTTTTCTAGCGGTGGAGATGTTTTCTAGCGGCAGGGACTGGGAGACTAGTCAGGATCGAGGGAAAGCTGAACAGAGCAATGCACAGAGAGCCGTGATGAAAACCTGCTCTAGAGTACTCCGGACTTCCGACTGGGGCGAACGTTCACCTTCCAACAGGGTAACGAACCTAAGCACACAAGTCAAGACAAAGCAGGAGTGGCTTCGGGACAAGTTTCTGAATGTCCTTGAGTGGCCCAGCCAGAGCCCGGACTTGAACCCGGTCGAACATCTCTGGAGAGACCTGAAAATAGCTGTGCAGTGACGCTCCCCATCCAACCTGACCGAGGTTAAGAGGATCTGCAGAGAAGAATGGGAGAAACTCCCCAAATACAGGTGTGGTACGCGTGTAGCGCCATACACAAGGCTGTAATCACTGCCAAAGGTGCTTCAACAAAGTACTGAGTAAAGGGTCTGAATGCTTATGGAAATGTAATTTTTTATTTGTAATACATCCCTAAACCTGTTTTTGCTTTGTCTTTATGGGGTATTGTGTGTAGATTGTTGGGAAAAAAAATGAAACAATACGTTTTAGAATCGTGCTGTAAAGTGAAGGGGTCTGAATACTTTCCGAATGCACTGTAAATGTGTTAAGTGCAGCATCTGGTTGCTCCTCATTACAAACCACAGGCTAACAAATATTCTTTACATCAACAACATAGGAATCACTACAATACTTATTATATAACCTCTTGTACACTATATTAGGTCCAGCATTTGGAACTTTCCTAGATATGGCTACTATATTGTGATCACTACATCTGATGGATTTGGATACTGTTTTTAATGAGAATTTCTGCAGCATTATTAAAGATGTGATCAATACATGTTGATTATTTAATTATTGTGCTGTTTGTAGCTAACCTGGTATGTTGACTAATAACCTGAACCAGGTTGCAGGAATGAGTTACAGTTTGAAGCATTTTCTTGAGTGGGCAGCTTGATGAAAGCCAGCCAATATTTAAATCACCCAAAAAATATACCTCTTTGTTGATATCATATGCATTTCACAAATGTTATCCAGATACTGACTGTTAGCACTTGGTGGTCTATAGCAGCTTCCCACAAGAATAGGCTTAAGGTGAGGCAGATGGACCTGTAGCCATATTACTTCAACAGTATTTAACATGAGATCCTCTAAGCTTTACAGGAATGTGGTTCTGAATATAAACGACAATACCTCTACCATTTGGCATTTGTCTTTTATGTAGATCTTAACCATGTAGTGCTACCACTGTATCATCAACAGTATTATCTAAGTGCGTTTCAGAGATTGTCAGAATATAAATGTCATCTGTTACTAGCACATTTTTTTATTTCGTGAACCATGTTTCATACAGCGCCAGTCAAAAATTTGGCCACACCTCATTCATGGGTTTGATTTTATTTTAAACATTGGAGAATAATAGGGAAGCTTCAACTATGAAATAACACATATGGAATCATGTAGTAACCAAAAAAGTGTTAAACAAATCAAAATATATTTTATATTTGTATTTCTTCGAAGTGGCCACCCTTTGCCTTGATGACCGCTTTGCATACTCTTGGGCATTCTCTCAACCAGCTTCTTGGAATGCTTTTCAATTAACAACAAGGGTGCCTTAATCAAAGTTAATTTGTGGAATTTCTTTTATCAATGTGTTTGAGCCAATAAATGTTGTTATGACAAGGTAGGGGTGGTATACAGAAGATATCCATATTTGGTAGACACAGAGTAGGTGAATGGATGATCTCTGCATGTGGTAACCAACGTGATGCGTGGGGGTGCTTTGCATGGCTACCACAGCATTCTGCAGCGATACACCATCCCATCTGGTTTGGGCTTAGTCCCACTATCATTGTTTTTCAACAGTACAATGGTGCAACACACCTTCAGGCTGTGTAAGGGCTATTTGACCAAGGATCGTGATGGAGTGCTGCATCAGATTATCTGGCCTCCACAATCCCCGACCTCAACCTAATTGAGATGGTTTAAGATGAGTTGGACTGTGGAGTCAGCAAATGTGGAACTCCTTCAAGACTATTGGAAAAGCATTCCAGGTGAAGCTGGTTGAGAGAATGCCAAGAGTGTGCAAAGCTGTCATTTTTTAAATTTTTATTTTACCTTTATTTAACTAGGCAAGTCAGTTAAGAACAAATTCTTATTTTCAATGACAGCCTAGGAACAGTGGGTTAACTGCCTGTTCAGGGGCAGAACGACAGATTTGTACCTTATCAGCTTGGGGGTTTGAACTTGCAACCTTCCGGTTACTAGTCCAACGTTCTAACCACTAGGCTACCCTGCCGCATCAAGACAAACACATTTTGTATTGCCAATGACGGCCTAGGAACAATAGGTTAACTGCCTTGTTCAGGGCAGAACAACATATTTTTACCTTGTCAGCTCTGGGATTTGATCTTGCAACCTTTCTGTTACTGGCCCAACACTCTATCTCCCAACTTACTGGAAAGCTTAGCAGAAGTAGATGTGCTCATGCTATTTATGTTGGTGCAGGGTGAGCTACCCACAGTGGATGTCCTACTAGGGCACACTGCCTCAGTGCTAACAGTATAACTGTGTTTCATAGGCACATGATTACTGCATACAATAGCTGTAGGATCAGGAGAGAGACATAAATTAGGTTACTTACGTCTTCCAACGCCCCTGGGATAATGTACATTTGCTGAAGCGTTATGACAACTCAGCGGCACAATGGTAGGGATTAATTGAGCTGGGCTTGGGTCATTGTCTCAACTCAGCCTTATAATCTGTGAAAGGATCCAGTACCCCAAATGATTTGCGTGGATCCCATCCTCTCTATAAAACAAGCTTTTCTTCCCAGGAGCTACAATAGTCCCATAGCCAGTTATGGGGGGCTAAAAGTCTGCAGACACGTTCAATGCCAGTAATTGAATTATTCTAAAGAATTGCTTTTTAAACAACATTTTGACAGTTTACATTTCACCAGAATGTCCACATAGACACCTATTTTAATTAGAATAATCATTACCCCTTTGTGTTGGCTATATTGTTTGATGTAATTTAATACTCTAGGATTTAGGAAATAGCAGTTGCAGGTAGAAAAAAAAAAAGTTATCCTACTTCCTTAGGCCCAGTGGTGTAAAGTACTTGAGTAAAAATACTTTAAAGTACTACTTAAGTAGTTTTTTGGGGGTATCTGTACTTTCTATTTGTTTACTACTTTTACTTTTGCTTCACTACATTCCTGAAGAAAATATTGTACTTTTTACTCCTTACATTTTCCTTGACATCCAGAAGTACTCTTTACATTTTGAATGCTTATCAGGACAGGAAAATAATCCAAATTCACGTGCTTATCAACCGAACATCCCTGGTCATCCCAACTGCCTCTGATCTGGCAGACTCACTAAACACATGTGCTTTATTTGTAAATGATGTCTGTGTTGGAGTGTGCCCCTGTCTTTCTGTAAAAAAAAAATGATAATGGTGCTGTTTGGTTTGCTTATATAAGGATTTTTAAGAATTACTTTTACTTTTGCTACTTAAGTATGTTTTAAACCCAACACTTTTAGACTTTTACTGAAGTAGAATTTTACTGGATGACTTTTACTTGAGTAATTTTCTATTAAGGTATCTTTACTTTTACTCAAGTGTGACAGTTGGGTACTTTTTCCACCACTGCTTAGATCTACAACAATAACACCTTGTCAGAAAATCCTTGGGAGAGGGGGGATGAAATGACAGTAGGAGAGGAAAATAGTGTCTGTTTAGGCTGCTTTCTGTGTCCTTGATTGACTCAGTCCCCCTCTGGGGCACCTCCCACTGTGGCTCTGGTACGCACGGGCTGATGGTCTGGCCCGGGCTGCCTTGTGGAAGAAGTGGCTCTGCTTCTTATCTCTCACTCACTCCTTCCCTCTCCCAGCTCCTCTGCATTCTCAGCTGGCAGACGTCTGCTATCTTAGGGTGGTTAGGAAGTTATGTGTTTATGCGAGTTTGCTTTTGCTCAAAATACAGTGAGCTTGCTCAATGCCTAGAGGAGATGTCCATTCAATTTCAGTAGATAAAAACATTAGGTTTTGTATTCAAGATCTGCCACAACAATTAGTGGTTCCTGAATTACCATTTGGGCATTGACTACATCATAATGTAGTAGTGCATACTTTAAGAAAATTGTTTTTATATTTTCATTTTTATGTTTAGCTCACATTTTAAAAGTATGTATTAAGGAGTCTGTAATAAAATGTGTCAACGTATGCAGACAATAATAAAAACATTTCTATAGCTACAAATCTATACAATCTATCAAATCTATACTATGTAGTTGGAGTGCCAAGATTGCTGTGCGGTGTCTTCAATACCCCCCCCCCCCCATCAGTCAGTCAGTCATCCAGGCTTTATACACATCATTGGTTAACCCTGTTGTCTTGTGGGAGGTTGGCATGAGAACACAACATGCCCCATCAATATGCAATGAGTAATAATAAAACCACTTCATGTCTGCCATCAGTGTTTAAATAAAGTTTTTGATATTTTATTGCAGGAGGCTGGTTCTGGAGGTGAGACCGGAGGACCAGACTCAATGAGTTTCCAGGAAAATGTCAGAGAAGTCAGGGCAGAGCACCAAGGCAAAGGATGGCAAGACCAAGTATGCAACCCTTAGCCTCTTCAACACATACAAGGGCAAGTCTCTGGAGACCCAGAAAACTGCAGGTATGCTCAAGCTAAACACACACTCACTCACATACACACTTCATGTCTGCCTCAACTTGTCCAGGGGCTAGGGGTTGATTTGGGATTGCTATAATAAATTCAGCTTCTAGCTTAATGTCTAAATGTTCTATGCCCTTTCCTCTCCCTCGGTCCAGTTGCTGCCAGACATGGGCTCCAGAGTTTGGGAAAGGTTGCCGTCAGTCGACGCATGCCCCCCCCTGCCAACCTGCCCAGTTTGAAGGCAGAGAATAAGGGCAACGACCCCAACGTTAACATCGTCCCCAAGGACGGCAGTGGCTGGGCCTCCAGACCTGAGGGAGGAGACGATAGGTGAGATACCAGGGCTGCCCCTGAATGAAATCTAAACACACTAATACCATGCCTGTCCTCAGGTTGTTTCTCAGCCCTAATGATGATAATAATAATAAGAAACTACTTCTCTCCACTATCTCTTTCTCTCTCCTCTTTGTTGTGTGTATCAGGCAGTCTGAGACCCCCCCTCCCCAGCCTAAGCCCGCTGCCCCCCAACCCCCAGAGGTTACGTCCTCTGTAGGGGGCAGCAGATCCTGGGCCAACAGCAAGCCACCATCACAGCTAGAAGGAGGAGCCCCTCGTGTGAGCAGCCAGTTCCACCAGGAGTTCCCCAGTTTGCAGGCGGCTGGGGAGGCGGAGAAAGGGGAGGGGCAGGAGGAGGAGCCTTATGGACCTGGACCCAGTCTCAGACCTCAGAGTATGAACACTCACATAATCACACACGCACATTCCCCAGTTTCAGTCCTCAGAACATGAGCATTACTCCTTTCTACCTGCTACTCTTGGACCAAACGTCCTGACCCAAAGGTTGTTACTCTACAACAGAAATGACTCACCTGTGTTGTCTTGAGTTGTCTCTCATCCATGGTGGGAAATTAACACCCACCACCTGCCAAATGCAGGTAGCTTTTGGCGTTGGCGAGTAAGAATGTCTATTTCACCTGCCACGTTGGCTGGTGGTCACACAGAGCGTTTGGGAACACTCTTTATCAATTTAATTGACCCAAAAGGCTACTTAACACTTTACACTCCTGGAAATTGACCTAAATAGTTAGGGCAAAATTGAAATATTTCTTACAGAATAAATATGCATACAATGGTAGCAATTGAAAGGGAACAGTTTGGAGATAATGGGAGAATGATTATACCAAAGGTGAGGACACAACCGTTTCCCTGACACATGTCTGAATCCAATCCAAACATTACACTTTTGATTTGATGTGCATTTTACCTTTTCGCCTCATTTGTTTAAATCTGAAAATACTCTGGATACATTCAGTAACATAATATTTCCTGGAATATATGGGGCAAGTGCGAAATTAGACAAATAAATTACAAAGGTTTGCGTGAGTACTAATTGGTATCTGTAAGTGGCCACACACCTCAAGTGTGCACAGTTCCTAAGTCATTTCATTGCACTTTTGGCTTAAATAAGATTCAACTACACTGAGTGTACAAAACACCTTCCTAATATTGAGTTGCACCCACTTTTGCCCCTCAAAACAGCCTCAATTCGCCAGGGTATAGACTCCACAAGGTGTTAAAAGCGTTCCACACGTAAATCTTTTGTTTTGTCCATTCACCCTCTGTTTGGCACACACACACACACACACACACACACACACACACACACACCTCAATTGTCTCAAGGCTTAAAAATCCTTCTTTAACCTGTCCTCCCCTTCATCTACACCTATTTGAAGTGGATTTAACAAGTGGCATCAATTTTGGATCATAGCTTTCACCTGGATTTACCTGATCAGTCTCTTTTTTTAAATGTATTTTTTTAGCTCTTCTTTTGTTTGGAACACATCCCTGCATTCCCACCATCACACAATTACTGTTTATGCAATCCAAAAACAGTCCATTATAAATTGCAATCTGGAGCAGGTGGGCATAATTTGAAAACCCGTTATTTTGCCAACATGACCAGCCAAATTATAACATTCGGGAATTAATGTTAGGCTTTCACAGTGCAATTCAGGGAAACGAATCATTTTGGTACGCATAGAAACGAGTCTTGAGTGCATTCAGGTGCGTGTGCCGTTGTACTTTTTTTTTCTCACAATAGACAAGCACAGGCTCATTTTGTTCAAAACAACCCAGGATATGACATGTCATTTTTTAAATTGTACATCAAGAATAGTGATCATAAGCGTTGACACTATATGACATGAGTTTGTGATATGGAAAAGTGAAGTGCACATTTGGACTCATGGTTTGCTTGTATGATATCTAAGTGGTATTTATAATCCTCAACATCTCACCTTTCAACATCTCATCTTTCCACATTTTGTTATGTTACAGCCTTATTCTAAAATTGATTTAATTGTTTTTTCCCCCTCAGCAGTCTATACACAATACCCATAATGACAAAGCAAAAACAGGTTTTTAGACATTTTTACAAAATTATAAAAAATAAATAAAAACAGATCACATTTACATAAGTATTCAGACCCTTTTACTCAGTACTTTGTTGAAACAGTTTTGGCACCGATTCCAGCCTTGAGTCTTCTTGGGTATGACGCTACAAGCTTGGCGCACCTGCATTTGGGCAGTTTCTCCCATTCTTCTCTGCAGATCCTCTCAAGCTCTGTCTGGTTGGATGGGAAGCGTTGCTGCACAGCTATTTTCAGGTCTCTCCAGGGGGTTCAAGTCCGGGCTCTGGCTGGGCCACTCAAGGACATTCCCGAGACTTGTCTCAAAGCCACTTCTGTGTTGTCTTGGCTGTGTGCTTAGGGTGGTTGTCCAGTTGGAAGGAGAACCTTTGGTGTAATGCTGCAGAGATGGTTGTCCTTCTGGAAGATTCTCCCATCTCCACAGAGGAACCCTGGAGCAGCTATGTTATTGATGACCTTCAATGCTGCAGATTTTATTTTGGTAACCTTCCCCAGATCTGTGCCTCTATGGACATTTCCTTCGAACTCATGCCTTGGTTTTTGCTCTGACATAGACAGGTGTGTGCCTTTCCAAATCATGTCCAATCAATTGAATTTACCACAGGTGGACTCCAAGTTGTAGAAATATCTCAAAGATGATCAATGGAAACAGGATGTGCCTGAGCTCAAATCCGAGAATGTTAGGGAAGGGTCTGAATATTTATTTGAGGTATTTCTGTTTTTAATTTGAGTAAATTTGAAAACATTTCTAAAAACCTGTTTTCGCTTTAACATTATGCGGTATTGTGTGTGTGTGTGTGTGTGTGGGTTGAGGAAAAACATTTATTGAATCCGTTTTAGAATAAGGCTGTAACGTAACAAAATGTGGGGAAGTCTGAATACCTTTGAAATGCACTGTAGTCCTCTTAATTTACAGCATTTCCCTCACTCAAACCATGTTTCCATCCTCAGTTTTTATGCCAGAAAAGTCGTGACAGCTGTGATGGAAACAGGAAGTTGCACAGCTATTTTCAGGTCTTCCCAGAGATGTTCATCTGGTTCAACTCTGGGCTCTGGCTGGGCCACTCAAAGACATTGAGACTTGTTCCGAAGCCACTCCTGCTTTGTCTTGGCTGTGTGCTTAGGGTCTTTGTCCTGTTGAGCATGGAACACTCCAAAAACCTTTAATTCATAAACTTTTAGTTAGTTATTTTCTATCATTAAAACACATACTTTTAGTGTTCCAGCACATGTACTCCTTGTATTTAAAAAAAAAAAATGTCAGTGTAGAGCCCAAAGCTATAATAATAATTATAATAAGCCATATCACTCAGCATTTTGTGTCAGGCAATTTTTTTATTCTTGATGTTTAGTTGTTTCTGTTTTTACTATTGTTACTATTATATCTGAATTGTTTATTTTAACATACATGGGTTAACCCCTAAGAGCAGTGGTTCCCGAACTTGTTATAGTCCCCGTACCCCTTCAAACATTCCACCACCAGCTGCGTACCCCCTCTAGCACCAGGGTCAGCGCACTCTCAAATGTTGTTGTTTTTTGCCACCATTGTAAGTATGCCACACACACACACCATTCGATACATTTATTAAACATAAGAACGAGTGTGAGTTTTTGTCATACCCGGCTCGTGGGAAGTGACAAAGAGCTCTTATCGGACCAGGGCACAAATAATAGTACATTTTGCTCTTTATTTATTCATCTTACATATAAAACTTGATTTGTTCATCGAAAATTGTGTAACTCTACACAGGTTAATGAGAATGGTGTGCTTGATAGGATGCCGATAACGCTGCAATGTTGGGTTGTATTGGAGAGAGTCTGTCTTAAATCATTTTCCACACAGTCTGTGCCTATTTAGTTTTCATGCTAGTGAGGGCCGCCGAGAATCCACTCTCACATAGGAACGTGGTTGCAAAGGGCGTCAGTGTCTGAACACTGCGTTTTGCCAAGGCAGGATACTCTGAGCGCAGCCCAATCCAGAAATCTGGTAGTGGCTTCTGATTATATTCCATTTTCACAGAACCGCTTGTTGCAATTTCGACGAGGCTTTCTTGTTCAGATATCGGTAAATGGACTGGAGGCAGGGCATGAAAGGGATAATGAATCCAGTTGATAACCAGCGCACTTTTGTATGTTGTAAAAGTGTTACATGGTTGAAGCCCAAGTCATTGCATAATGAATAAAATATACAAGAGTTCAGAGGCCTTGTTTTAACAAAGTTAACCATTTTCACTGTAGTATCCAAAATGTCTTTTAAGCTGTCAGGTATTCCCTTGGCAGCAAGAGCCTGTCAGTGGATGCTGCAGTGTTCCCAAGTAAAGACCGGAGAAACTGCTTGGAAGCGCGTTACCCCTCCACTATGTCTCACTCTCATGGCTTTTGCACCATCACTACAGATACCAACACATCTTGACCAGTCCATTTGATGTCACAAAGCTGTTGAGTACTTAAATAATATCCACTCCTGTTGACCTGATTTCCAGTGGTTTGCAGAGAAGATGTCTTCCTTAATTGACCCCCCATAAACGTAACAGACATACAGTGGGGCAAAAAAGTATTTAGTCAGCCACCAAAAGTTCTCCCACTTAAAAACATGAGAGAGGCCTGTAATTTTCAACATAGGTACACTTCAACTTCTTTAAGAGGCTCCTCTGTCCTCCACCTGTATTAATGGCACCTGTTTGAACTTGTTATCAGTATAAAAGACACCTGTCCACAACCTCAAACAGGCACACTCCAAACTCCACTATGGCTAAGACCAAAGAGCTGTCAAAGGACACCAGAAACAAAATTGTAGACCTGCATCAGGCTGGGAAGACTGAATCTGCAATAGATAAGCAGCTTGGTTTGAAGAAATCAACTGTGGGAGAAATTATTAGGAAATGGAAGACATACAAGACCACTGATAATCTCCCTCGATCTGCGGCTCCACGCAAGATCTCACCCCATGGGGTCAAAATGATCACAAGAACGGTGAGCAAAAATCCCAGAACCACATGGGGGGACCTAGTGAATGACCTGCAGAGAGCTGGGACCAAAGTAACAAAGCCTACCATCAGCAAGGGCATTGAATATGAAACATGGCTGGGTCTTTCAGCACGACAAAGATCCCAAACACACCGCCCGGGCAACGAAGGAGTGGCTTCGTAAGAAGCATTGGAGTGACCTGGAGGTCCTGGAGTGACCTAGTCAGTCTCCAGATCTCAACCCCATAGAAAATCTTTGGAGGGAGTTGAAAGTCCGTGTTGCCCAGCAACAGCCCCAAAACATCACTGCTCTAGAGGAGATCTGCATGGAGGAATAGGCCAAAATACCAACGTTTGACCTCTGTCATTGCCAACAAAGGGTATATAACAAAGTATTGAGAAACTTTTGTTATTGACCAAATACTTATTTTCCACCATAATCTGCAAATAAATTCATTAAAAATCCTACAATGTGATTTTCTGGATATTTTTTTTCTCATTTTGTCTGTCATAGTTGAAGTGTTCTATGATGAAAATTACAGGCCTCTCATATTTTTAAGTGGGAGAACTTGCACAATTGGTGGCTGGCTAAATACTTTTTTTGCCCCACTGTATGTGTGTATACAGTGCCTTGCGAAAGTATTCGGCCCCCTTGAACTTTGCGACCTTTTGCCACATTTCAGGCTTCAAACATAAAGATATAAAACTGTATTTTTTTGTGAAGAATCAACAACAAGTGGGACACAATCATGAAGTGGAACGACATTTATTGGATATTTCAAACTTTTTTAACAAATCAAAAACTGAAAAATTGGGCGTGCAAAATGTTTCAGCCCCTTTACTTTCAGTGCAGCAAACTCTCTCCAGAAGTTCAGTGAGGATCTCTGAATGATCCAATGTTGACCTAAATGACTAATGATGATAAATACAATCCACCTGTGTGTAATCAAGTCTCCGTATAAATGCACCTGCACTGTGATAGTCTCAGAGGTCCGTTAAAAGCGCAGAGAGCATCATGAAGAACAAGGAACACACCATGCATGCATGTTTTTCCTGATATTTCTTATCTCTCTGATATAGGACAGACACTTCAGAACAGACTTCCTTTAGATTTTTTTGGGGGGGGGCTATCTTTTTGTTCCATGTTGTGAATCTGTTATTCAATGCATTTTGAATGGGGTAATAGCAGTAAGGCCAAATTGAAATGTTTCACCAAATGGTTCCTGCTCTTCCTTATACCTCTCAGGTTGTGTCTACACTTGACATGTGCATGCGACTTCTGCTATCAAAAATACAAAGATCAAATTGAAAAGACGAGTCTATACACACAAGTCACTTTGCTGTCTTATTGTGTTCAGATCTGGCTGACAACTTCAGAAGGTGTTCAGGGATGCATTGTGCAGATTTCTCCTCAGTCTGGATCAATTGGGCTATGTCATCAGCACTCCTTACACCAATCTCCAGAAAACTTGTGTTTTGGGACCGAGAGGCACTTTTTTCATTATAACGTTGGAGGAAATGCGTTTCTAGTGTGTGAGGAACGTTTTTGCTGGCCTCCATAAATGCTAGCTAATTTACAAAATAATAATTGGGGTTTGGCTAGAGTTATGCTAACTTGTTTGCAATCCCTTTAGCATTGCTTGCTAGCTACAGAGATTAGCTGGCTAGTTAGCTACTGCCACCAGTTGTGTTATCATATTTAGCCTATTCCACCATTTGTAGAATACCTACTGGCATTTGAGTATAGCGTGGAAATAGGGATTCCGGACACACTAGACGCATTTAGAAGTAGGTGTAGATGCATGACGTTTGAAATTACATGATCAGAACTCTGATCAAAGTACTAAAGCTGCATAAACTGTCAAGTCTAGACACGGTTTCAGATATAGGACAGACACTTCAGCATTTTTTTGGGGGGGAACTATCTGTTGTTCCGTTGCTGTGAATCTGTTTTTGTTGTTTTTTTGCAAAGCATTTATTTTTTTATACTTCAAGGGGTCTTAAAATTCAAAATCAAATGGGCAAATGAGCCTTGGTATAACCTTCTTAAAACAATTCCATATAGCTCTACCCTGGCTTAGACCTGGCTAAAACTCTACCCTGGCTTAGACTGTTATGGGTTAAAAGACTTGGGTCACAAACATTTTATTGAATTGAGCTATATATCACATTACTTCTTACTAGTAATACATTTCCTGTTTTAGGAACATTCTAAAGCATAAACAAAAAAATCAATATTACATAGCGTCTTCATCCGTCGATTTTGTGGGTTTCTTTTTTGTCGTGTGTAATTATGGCGAGAAATATTGAATATTTTACCTGGTAAAAAAATCTGGAAGTGGCTGGTGGAACAAAAAGTAAATTTTCCACCGTGCTCTCCTCTCCTAGATGTTGGTAGTTGGCGAGAGGGCGGGGGCAGGAATCTGACCACAGGAGCCAGCCCTTCTGAGATGGACAGCCGTGGGCCAGAGGAGGGAGGGTCGGCTTTCAGCACCCCCTCACCCCCTGGGGAGGCGGAGGAGGGGGGCAGGGTGCCCCCTAATGAAAAGGGAGAAGTCAGGGAGAGGCTGCCCCTGTCTGTCCAACCTGCACCCCTCTCCTCCCAGCCCCAGCTACAATCCTCCTCCTCTGTGCCTGCCCAGCCTAAACTCAACGGGGGCCAGCCGGCCTCTGCCGGGCTGCCTCCCCAGTTCCACCCCCAGTTCAGGGGCATGATGCCACCCTATGTAAGTGATGGAACAAATGCTGTATTGATTTCTAGGGTTATTGATTTTACTTGGGGTATAAAGAAACATGGAATTACTTACCTAATATGGGATGTTGTCTTGACAGTAGTTGCTAGTTTGCCAGAAATTTCTATGACTTTGCAGAGTAGGATTCTCCTGGTAATGGCCTTGTGTTCCTGTTCTAGATGTTCCACGCGTACCCCAGAATGCCCTTTGCTCCAGTGCCAGGGAACATAAGATACCCTGTTCCACAGGATGGAGCCAGGTGAGTGTACACACACACTGCTACATCCCTACACACTCATCATTATTACCACATCACTTTGAGTTCATAGACCTCTCTTCATCCAGTCCCCAGTGGAGTGACGCTCCTGTGTGTGTTGTGTCCCCAGGAGGGTCCGTCCCCAGCAGGGCCCCCCCCAGGCCTGGCTCAAGGATCCAGACAGACCCTCAATCATCAGCGCCACAGAGCTCAAAGAGCTTGACAACCTGGACACTGAAGCTGACGAGGGCTGGGCTGGTAATACTCATCTGTATTTATACAAAACCATTTTTTACATGATGTTTTAATAGAATTTAATTTAAACGACATGTAATGGTAACCCTCATCTCTCCCGGTCTGTTATCCAGGAGCTCAGATGGAGGTAGACTACACAGAGAAACTCAACTTCAGTGACGATGAGGAGAACCAAGCCGCCAAGGAGAAAGGAGAAAACTGGTGAGTCTCACTGACGAAGGTGCTTCTTTTTCTGCCTCACTATCTGGATGTGACAGACTGGGTTTGTCCTGGGTTATCTGTACTCCTCGAGACTGTTAGCCCGCTGAGCTTAAGCCTAGGCATTACCATGTAGCGCTAACAAACGACTAACCATCATGCTCGCTCTCTCAGGGAGTGGATCGGTAAAGTGGAGAGGATGAGGCCGCTGCGCCCCTCAGATGGCCAGGAGGGCAGCAAAGGATCATGGGTAGATGGAAGGGACCCCAGGGCGCCCTCCCCAGGCAGTATAGGGCTGTACAAGACCGGCCCACCACAGGACTACCAGGTGTGGCTGAGTATCTTTGGCTTGATGAGGGAGTCCTGGACTGATGCGCCATCAAGAGCTTTACTATACAAGTTCCTTTTGGATGTTAGAGAACTTATGTCATATCTCTTTCTGTCTCTCCAGGGTCAGCCAGGTGTGCGCTTGGTAGGCAGCAGAGCCCCTCGTGTGGCCAAATCCCCCACCGCAGCTCCCTCTGGCGAGGAGGAGTCAGAGGCCTGGCGCCAGCAACGCAAGAAGCAGGACTTGTCGGAAGCAGTAGAAAGAGCCAGGCGGAGGAGAGAAGAGGAGGAGAAGAGGATGGAAGAGCAGAGACTCGCCGCCTGCGCAGAGAAACTCAAGCGCCTTAACGAGAAACTCCGCCCAGCAACAGAGGCCACGTCCGTCCCTCCCGGAGAGACAACCAATGAAAAGATGGGAGCTGTGTGTGAAGACGCACCCCCTTTGTCTGTTCCTCCCCCCATCTCTAGCCCTGCACCTTCTCAGGCTGACCCTCTCCCACAGCCCCTGACCATACCAGCCCCTCTCCAAGACAGAGAGAGGATGGAAAGAGAGAGGATGGAAAGAGAGAGGATGGAAAGCGAGAACAAGAGGATGGAAAGAGTAGAGCCTAGTGCGGAGGAGAGTCAGTTTGTGCCTCGCCAGCCCAGCCCTCCGGTTCAAAGACCAGAGTCCATACCCCCAGAGCCACAGCTCGGAGAGGGCAGCCTAGGTGAGGTGGGCCCCCTGAGCGAGGTAAGCCCCCTGGTGGATGAGAGCCAGACTGAGAGACTGATTCCCATGCCTATCCGAGAGTACTTCAGCACCGATGATAGTAGAGGTGAGCACCCTGGCAGAGCCCTGTGTTTGCACCAACATAAATGAACCAGTTGCTTTACCTCCCACAGTTTCACTCCCAGCAAAGCAACACTTTCTATATATTTCAATGAAGGTTTACAGTGTGACTGACTACTGTCTCTCTCTCTAGTGGAGGGGCGTGTGCCCCTGTCTCTGCCCCGTATGGACCCCCCCATTGGAGAGGACACCCGGTGGCCCCCCCAGACCTAGAGGGAGAGGCAGGGGCTGCCATACGCCCCTCTCTCACCTCGGGATACTCCAAACAATTCCAGAAGTCTCTGCCCCCACGCTTCCTCAGGCAGCAGGTATTGGACTGGTGTTGCTTAGATTTTTTTTATACCCAATGTCACATCCAAAGTTCCTCTTGGGAAAAGTCAAGTTACCAAATGAAGTTCAATTCCATCTCTGGACTATGGAATCCTGACCTTTTAATGTTGTCCATGTTATTTTGAAGAGAAATGCCCTGAATCCAACTCTTACTTCTCTCTCCTTGCAGGAGCAGATGAAGCAGCAGCAGTGGCAGCAGCAACAGCAGCAGGGTGGTGGAGGAGGAGGAGGTGGTGGTGGGACTGTGTCCCCATCAGGAGGAGGTGCGGTTGGAGGAGGAAGTGTAGCTGCCCCCCAGCAGCAGCACCGCTCCCTGTACCAGCCCATCGGCCCCCCTCACCATCAGCAGCACCTGGCTAACATGGGCTTTGACCCCCGCTGGCTCATGATGCAGTCATACATGGACCCCCGCATAATGTCTGGAAGACCACCGCTCGACATGCCAAACATGCACCCTGGACCTGGTACGGAGATAATGATATACTGATACGTGTGTGTTTTCAGAGTTTAGTTTTGCTTGTCTTCTGTGGGTGTTGTTGCCCTGTGTGTGTTTTGGTGTAAGTAGACATATTTTTATAATAGCGTAGAGTGTATATAAACTGTAAAAGGTAATAATTTTGACCGGCCATTCCCCTTATCTATCTTGTCTCCAGGGCGGATGGGTCCTAAGCAGATAGTTCGTAGAGAAGCAGGGGACAAGTCCAGCTCCAGTTCTGACTCCTTTGACCACATGACCAGGCCCATACGGGACCACAGTCTCCCCTCTGAACCACGTACAGTGTGGGGGTCTGACCCGTACGCACAAACTGATCCCCTAACCTCTGCCACTCCCCCTAAAGGATGGGAGGACAAGGACACCAGGTGAGGAGACAACACACCAATCAGGCTACATCTCAGTCCTCACCTCCACAGGGCATATGAATGAGAGGCAGCCACTTCTGTTGTTTGCAGAGTTTTTGATTAAAACGTCTCTCTCGCTTTTCCCCAGGTTGGACTCTGGGTTGGAGCTGGACCGGGGTTTACCAGTTATTTACCCCAGCCAGGATATCAGTCCTCTTGAACCCCGCAGCAAGACTGACTTATTCAGGAATCCCACAGAACCCCTGTCAGGGTTTGGCCCGGGCCCCGAGGAGGCTCCAGGATCCCTGCAGACAGAGAGAGGGCCTGGTGAGTCCCCCTTTGAGCCAGAGGAGCCTGGTCTGCCCACTGGAGAGGAAGTTGAGGCTCTGGGACAGGCCATGCTACAGAGAACCATCTCCCAGGGCTCCAGCCACTCACTCAAACTGGACGAGCCTAGGTTCGACAGCCTCCCCCTGGGCACAAAGACACTTGAGCTCCAGGATGCAGGGGAGAGGCCAGGCCCAGACGAACTGAAGCCGAGGAAAGAGCCTTTCTCCCAGGCTGCTGTGGCCAACAACAGACCCACCCCTCCATCCGACAGCCTCCACAAGCCAGAGAAGCTGCCCTTGTCAGTCCCTAGCAAGCAGAAGGCCGAGTTGCGTTTGGGAGGGAGGTCAGTGGCCGGCCGGAGGGAAGGGCCAGGGGGTGAGAGGCCTGTACGCAGGTCTGGACCCATTAAGAAACCTGTACTCCGAGACATGAAGGAAGAGAGAGAGCAGCGGGAGGAGAGAGAGCGACACAGAGAGAGAGGGGAAAGAGGGGAGAGACCCAAGAAGGAGGAGCGAGGAGGAGCAAAAGCTGCCTTCGTAGCTGCTGCTGTGTCTGGGGGCCCCAGGGACAGGCCCCAGGGAGAAAGAGAGAGGGACAGGGAGAGGGATGGGAAGAGGGAGGCCCCTGAGACTGAGGAAGGGCCTGTGAATGGCCCCCAGAGATCCAGAGACACACAAGCCCTATCAGGAGCACAGGCACCAGCCTCCCAGGACAACAAGACAGACAAACCAACGACCAATGATAAACACCCCGAACCTAAACTATCCTGTAGGAAGGAGTCCAACCTTCCTCCAAGGGCCTACCGCCGTGAAGAGAGAGAGAGGGAGAGGGAGCGAGAAAGAGAAAGGGATCGGGAAAGAGAGATGGAGCGGGACAGAGAGAGAGACTGGCCGGCTGATGGTTTTCGAGCCAGAGGCAGAGGGGAGTACTACTCGCGAGGACGGAGTTTCAGGGGGACTTACAGTGGTCGAAATAGAGGTGGCCGGGGTCGTAGTCGAGGTGAGTACCCTTACCGGGAGCCACGCTCGCGCTCAGACCTCCCAACCACCGGTGGCGGCATTGCCTTCCGCTGCTGCCGTGAAGAGAGCGAGACGCGCAGCGAGAGCTCTGACTTCGAGGTGATGCCCAAACGCAGGAGGCGCCGTGGCTCCAATACCGAATCGGAGAGTGAAGGAGGACGGGAGTCTGCTAGCGACACGGGGGCTTCAGACCGTGAGCCCAGCGCTAAACCACCCCTACCGCTCCGCAGGGAACTACCAGGAGAGCCCCGCTCCGGACCACACAAACCTGGCTTTGGACCCCCTCACCTGGGAGAGAAAGGAGGGCTCAGGGGAGGAGACGAGGAGGGTAGGCCCAAGCCAGGCTTCCTGCCCAAAGGAGAGCCGTCACGGCGGGGGAGAGGGGGCCTGTACAGCAGGCGAGGGGGAGCCAGGGAGAGAGGAGGTCCGAGGTCAGCTCCTCTCAGACGACCAGGAACCAGAGAGTTGTCCTCCCAGTGGCCCTCTAAACCCATGGAGACCTTCCGCCCTGAGGACACAGAACCCTCATCACGCTACGACAATCGGGACACCTTCTCTGACCGACGGCCTGTACGAGGGGACAGAGACCGTCCTTTCGAGGTGAAGAAGTTTGGGGAGGGGGAGCCCAGAGTAGCAGAGACAGAGAGAGGCCCCGTCGTCCTCGCCCAGCCCGACCCCCCAGACAGGACAAACCCCCCCGCTTCCGGAGGCTGAAGGAAAGAGAGGCTGCAGTCTTAGCTGGAGGAGAGACAGGACCTGGACCCACCTCCACTGCCTCCCTCCCAGCCTTAGCGCGTGCCTCTGGGCCTGGCCCTGTCTCCCTGTCCCCTACCCTCTCCAGAGCTTCAGGGACCCCTGTCACCATGCCTGTAGAGGGGGGACCCACAGCCGTTGACCTGCACCTGACCTCTGACCCAGCCCTGCCTGATGCCACCCCTCCCACCACCTCTGCCATGGGCACCAAGTCACCTGACTTTTCCAACCAGAACTCTTCTGACCAGGCCAACGAGGAGTGGGAGACGGCGTCAGAGAGCAGTGACTTTAACGAACGGAGAGAACGAGAGGAGAGGAGGGGAGCGCTGGAGGCTGCTAACGCTGCTACCCAGCCCTCGGCCCCAGCACCGCTACCCCCTCAAGGCTCAGCACCCCCCAGTAGGACCCCCACTGAGGGAGGGATGACGCCCAAACGCGAAGCAGCGGGGCCTGCCTGGGCCAGGAGGAGTTTCTCCAGTCAGCGTCCGGTGGAGAGGCAGAATCGCAGGGGGAACAGCGGACCTAAACCAGGCCGCGGCTACACAGGGGGGAAGGGAGAGAGGAGAGGAGGTGCCAAGGCTGGACGCAGAGGGTGAGTCATACACACTGATTTGGTTGGCCTTAAGTCTTATGCCTTGACTGTTTGCATGTTAGATCTACTCACGGTTAACATATTGAACAATATCATATTATACAACCCATAGGCCGTGTGTGTGGGAGAGGGTGAGGGGTGTGGAAACATGATCTTCCTGAAGGACAAATGTTTCGTGTCCTGTTTTAATTGTTGAAGCGAGTCAGGGTGTATTTTCAGACTGCTACCCTCTACTGTGGCCTCTGGAGGAGAAATACACTGGGTACTCATCATCGCTCCCTTTCTGGTGGCATCACAGTAGTCTAAAGTGGTTTTCTTTCCTCGTCTCCTCTCCTTCACGTGCACTGATGTGAAAGCAATGTCCTCCGTTACATCACTACGTCCTGGACTGTAGACCACTGATGGTCCTGTAGTCTTTAGACACCCTTTTTTTATGAAGCTGCTGCTTCTCTGTACAGTGGCCTTGTGTGTGTCTAACATTTCTCTCCTCCAGAGCTGCCCCTAACCCAGACTCAGCCCCAGGTGGGGGAGCAGTGCGCCCCGGGGGTAAAGATCCATCTGGACGCAGGAAGGACGAGGCCAAACAGACCAAACAGAAACCCAAGGAGAAGGAGAATGCTTTGTTGCAGTTTGACCTCAACAACTACGCCAGTGAGAGAGAGAGAGACACACACACACACGTCTCCTATACACACCTGTCACACACACCTGCTCATACCCATTGAGGCTATCTAGTGTCCATTTTGAAATGTTTTTTTTCCCAATATGCCACGAGTACTGTAATATCATATTGGCCCAATACAGAAATCTTCCGATTCTATTGTTCTAGAACTTGTACCATGTCCGTGGAACTGATGTGATGTCACTTCCTGTGTGCTGTCCTGTAGGTGTGGTGATCATAGATGACCATCCAGAGGTGACTACCTTAGAGGACACCCAGTCTAACACTGCAGACGACGGCTTCACTGAGGTGGTCTCACGTAAACAACAGAAACGACTACAGGACGAGGAGAGGAGGAAGAAAGAAGAACAGACTACACAGGTGAGAAGGAGGAGGGAGAGAGGGAGTGTGCACTTCACCACTGGGAGGCAGTTGCTCCTTTATTGAGTAGGGACACATTGACACAAGACTCCTATTCAAACTGAGGACCATAACATCTGACATCCTTAACCTGTATGTTGCATTGTGTGTCTGTTTACAGCACTATGGGAAGAAAGGATCAGGGGAGAAGGGGAGAGGAGGAGGAGGCAAGCTGCCTCCCAGATTTGCCAAAAAGCAGCAGCAGCAGCAACAAGCATCGCTACAACAGCAAGCCTCACAACCACAGCCTCCACCCCCCCCCAAAAAAAACAAGCCCCATCTCTCTGCCACCCAGTTCCCTCCCCCTTCCCAGCCTGCTGCCTCTCCTCAGACTCTGGAGAGCTCTTTAACCCCCCTACCCTCCGCCCTGACCCCTACCATCGTGGACTTCAGCTCTAAGACCTCCCTGCCACCTGTCGCCCTGGCCACGCAGCCCCACAGCACTCTGGGTACGGAACTCTGGGAAAACAAGGTGGCCGGATCCACCGTCCTGCCCGACGTCAAGAAACGTGAGTCAAACAACCTCAAGACACAGTCATATTTCACCAGAGATTGCATTTTATTAGTGAAAACGTTCCAACTAGGTAGGCTCGTGTTTCATATATAGGCTTGGTGTTATATGTTGTGTGTGTTTCAGTTGGACCTATCAGCCCTCCTCAGCCTCCTTCAGTCAGTGCCTGGAACAAACCTCTCACCACTTTCACTGGGGCTGTCACTCCTGAGGTACAAACCTCCCTCTTTCTTTGCCTGGTAGCCATCTTGCACAGTGTTTCACAACCTTTTGTACAACAGACTGACCAGCTCTGGGTCTGTTCTGATTCATTGTGGATCTAAAGAAAGTATTGTGTGTTGTAGGGAGTCAAACCTGGCTCAGAAGGCAGTGTGGATCTGGGGATGGACAGGATCCAGTTTGGAGCCCCGTCCTCAGCTGGCAGTACAGACAGCGATGGTGTACCAGCCATGCTAGAGACTGGACCTGACAACAAACTACCTGCTCCTAAAGAACAAAGACAGAAACAGCCCCGTGCTGGACCTATCAAAACACAGAAGGTAGGGTACTACATGTGTGTGTGCACACTGACTGAAATCCTCAGAAAATCAATAGATTGATACGTTATGGTTCTTCATAGTTTTTTATAAACTCTAACTGTATCTCTCCACTCTCCCTCCCCAGCTCCCTGACATGGAGCCTAAGGAGTACAAGCCTGGCCCTATCGGTAAAGAACGCTCCCTCCGTAACCGCAAGGCTAAGGACATCCACGGGGGGGAGGGAGAGGGTCTGGATGGGGGGATAGTACCAGGAGGAGGGGCCAGCAGAGCGGTGGACTCCAGCCCCACCAACACCGACACCTCTGTTCCTGAGCTGGGGGGTGATATCGAGGTGATGATCACCATAGCTTCTCCGGAGTATGGCAGCAGTTCCAAGGTGAGAGGGAATGGGGTTGGTTGGTTGAAATGGTATAACCGATATGGCAACCAGTCTATCCACCTCAGAACTCTGCTTTAAATAGGAATGTACAGGTAACTGCCAAAATAAAGGAAACACCAACATAAAGTGTCTTAATAGGGTGTTGGGCCGCCATGAGCCAGAACAGCTTCAATGTTCCTTGGCATAGATTCTACAAGAGTCTGGAACTCTATAGGAGGGATGTGACACCATTCTTCCTCGAGAATGTCCATAATTTGGTGTTTTTGATAGGGTGGAAAATGCTGTCTCAGGCACCGCTGCAGAATCTCCCATAAGTGTTCAATTGGGTTGTGAGATCTGGTGACCGAGGCATATGGTTTCCTTCGTTTTCATGTTTATCAATCCATTCAGTGGCCACTCGTGCCCTGTGGATGGGGGTTTTGTCATCCTATGGGGGCATAATTACAGTAGCCTATAATAACGGCCTGCCCATTGTATACATGATGGGATGATGATTGCTTAACCAGTGTGGAAGCACCTGCTTTCAATATACTGTGTATCCCTCAAATAATCAAGTGTTTCCATTATTTTGGCAGTTACCTGTGTTCCATTCATTGCGATTTATATTGACGAAATGTTGTTTCTCACCCCACGTCAGGAGTCAGTGACTGATTACACCACCCCTTCGTCTTCTCTGGCTGACAGCGTTCCTACTGGAGGGAGTAAGATGGAGGAGAGCCTGGTAGCCAACGTGCCCCTGCCCCACTCTCTGCCTCTCCCTCGTAGAGAGGCGCTACAGCAGAGCTCCAGCCTCAGTACTGTCTCTCCTGCTAGCGTTGACCTCACACTGAAGGTAATGTTACGAAACCCATAACTAGCCTACGGATAATGTTGCGCTCACTAGGGGTCCAAGGCTTAGTTACTAGGGATGTGACAAATGTTAAAATGTTAACTTTTAAACCACCCCAAAAATGTATTGTTTAAAGGATATCATAAGATGATATAATTCAGACATGCTCATGTGTGTGATTACTATGGGGCAATGCAGTTCAGTCTGCTGCAGTCCTGGCAACCTACCAGACTGCACGCACCTTACTGCTGTCCCCCACCAACTCAGCAACAATGTTATTAATGTTGTTTTAGGGTCTTTGTGTTTCTCCATGTTCTCAGTTGTCAGTACATGGGGCTTCATATCCCATTTCCCATCAATGTGATGGCTCGTTGCGGTGATGTATGACAGCGTGTTCATAGACGTCCAACCATCTGTAAATAATCAAAATTGTAACCTCCCATATCTTCTACACGATCTAGTGGGGTTTATATGCTTGGTCTCATATCGGGACTAGTGGGGTTTATATGCTTGGTCTCATATCAGGACTAGTGGGGGTTTAAATGCTTGATCTCATATCGGGACTGGTGGGGGTTTATATGCTTGGTCTCATATCGGGACTGGTGGGGGTTTATATGCATGGTCTCGTATCGGGACTGGTGGGGGTTTATATGCTTGGTCTCATATCGGGACGAGTGGGGTTTATATGCTTGGTCTCATATCAGGACTAGTGGGGTTTAAATGCTTGGTCTCATATCGGGACTAGTGGGGGTTTATATGCTTGGTCTCATATCGGGACTAGTGGGGTTTATATGCTTGGTCTCATATCGGGACTAGTGGGGTTTATATGCTTGGTCTCATATCAGGACTAGTGGGGGTTTAAATGCTTGATCTCATATCGGGACTAGTGGGGGTTTATATGCTTGGTCTCATATCGGGACGAGTGGGGTTTAAATGCTTGGTCTCATATCGGGACTAGTGGGGGTTTATATGCTTGGTCTCATATCGGGACTAGTGGGGGTTTATATGCTTGGTCTCATATCGGGACTAGTGGGGTTTATATGCTTGGTCTCATATCAGGACTAGTGGGGGTTTAAATGCTTGATCTCATATCGGGACTAGTGGGGGTTTATATGCTTGGTCTCTTATCGGGACGAGTGGGGTTTAAATGCTTGGTCTCATATCGGGACTAGTGGGGGTTTATATGCTTGGTCTCGTATCAGGACTGGTGGGGGTTCATATGCTTGGTCTCATATCGGGACTGGTGGGGGTTTATATGCTTGGTCTCATATCGGGACTGGTGGGGGTTTATATGCTTGGTCTCATATCGGGACTGGTGGGGGTTTATATGCATGGTCTCGTATTGGGACTGGTGGGGGTTTATATGCTTGGTCTCGTATCAGGACTGGTGGGGGTTTATATGCTTGGTCTCGTATCGGGACTGGTGGGGGTTTATATGCTTGGTCCCGTATCAGGACTGATGGGGGTTTAAATGCTTGGTCTCGTATAGGGACCGGTGGGGGTTTATATGCTTGGTCTCATATCGGGACCAGTGGGGGTTTAAATGCTTGGTCTCGTATCAGGACCAGTGGGGGTGTATATGCTTGGTCTCATAAATGTGGTTGTGACAAGCTGTGCTCACTAGCTGTGCAGGACTCATTAGAACAGAGTGAACAGAAATGTGGTTGTGACAAGCTGTGCTCACTAGCTGTGCGGGACTCATTAGAACAGAGTGAACAGAAATGTGGTTGTGACAAGCTGTGCTCATTAACTGTGCAGGACTCATTAGAACAGAGTGGACAGAAATGTGGTTGTGACAAGCTGTGCTCACTAGCTGTGCAGGACTCATTAGAACAGAGTGGACAGAAATGTGGTTGTGACAAGCTGTGCTCACTAGCTGTGCGGGACTCATTAGAACAGAGTGAACAGAAATGTGGTTGTGACAAGCTGTGCTCACTAGATGTGCAGGACTCATTAGAACAGAGTGGACAGAAATGTGGTTGTGACAAGCTGTGCTCACTAGCTGTGCAGGACTCATTAGAACAGAGTGGACAGAAATGTGGTTGTGACAAGCTGTGCTCACTAGCTGTGCAGGACTCATTAGAACAGAGTGGACAGGACCCATCACCAAATCAGACTGGGCGGAAAAAAACATCATACACAATTATTGCCTGGTTTTCTGAACTTCCCAATTTTGTTCTGTTGTAGTTTCACTCACTTCAAACCATACTCGCTTCAGATTGAAGTACTGTCAGACTGATTTGTAGAAGACTGTCCTTGCTGCAAATAAGAAAAATAACATTGGCTGTTCATTGACATCACTTTTGATTACACAGTGGGGTCGTGATTATTTTAATTTTTTTATCGAAATGGTGTCACGAGCCAAAAAGGTTTGGGAATCTCTGACTTACCACGTGTGTTAGTATCAAACAGAGCGAGCAGTGACGCGCAAATGATAGCCACGAGCACACGGCTTCCACTTTCTCCCCATCATCTCCCTACGGTGCTGTGGTGCACATTCAGATGTCAGAGGTTAAAGTTCTGTCACTGCAACGGATTTCCCTCATATGGATAACGTGAGGTTTGAGTAAATTGGTTAAAAAAACACTCCACACTATGAAAGTCTAAACTAGATAGAAAGTGTGTCGAAATTATATAATGGGCCTATATATTTCTAAATAACTGCCCTTTTTCATGACCGCAAATAGTTTTTGACAAATCGGTCATAAAGAAATGTGTGGCGCTCGAGCCAAAAAGTTTCCCCGTTGATCTGAGATCGACTTACGTTTCAGTCATGGAAAACAGAGGAAACATTGAACCATACCTCAGACAGAAGGTCTTCTAATGAATTAATTTGACCTTCTCTCTGTTTAGATGGAGTCAGCTCGTAAAGCGTGGGAGAACTCCCCCAGCCTGGTAGAGAAGAGCTCTCCTGTCACCTCCTCTTCTCCCATCACCTCCTGCACCTCCTCCTCCTACTCCTCCTTCTCCTCTGCCTCCATGCCTCAGATACCAGTGGCCTCCGTTACGCCAAGCACCTCTCTGACAGGTACTGTGTTCATTTTTCTGTCTGATTTAATGCTTTTTATACAATGCTTTTACACAAGTATTTGTTATATTAATACTTTTTTAAACAAAAATAGTTTTTGTCTAATAAATGGATTGGTGGGCAACATCACCCGCATAAACTGCAACAGCAACCGGGTGTAGTGACATCTCCCCCCCGCCCAGGTGCTGGTACCTACACCACGTCCTCTCTGAGCACTAAGACCACCACGGCCTCTGACCCCCCCAACATCTGCAAGGTGAAACCCCAGCAGCTGCAGACTGGATCCATGAGCGGGACCAGCTTCTCTCAGCTGGGCTGTGTGGCCCCCTTGCTGCCCCAGCAGCAACAGACTCCACAGGTCTACGTCTCTCAGTCTGCAGCAGGTGAGACCTCCAACACATCTGAAGCTTTTATGCACTTCGAGGTAATGACTAGGGCCGAGGTTTTTACCTAACTAGGTGACCTCACCAGGAAAAAGTGTGTACCTAGTTAGTTAGTGTAGCAGATACTACGAAACCTGAATGAAAACAGTTCTGTTGAGTGGGTATGGAGGCTTATTAGCTTTTTATGAAGAGACAGCCATTGAGTGTTGTGCTCCTCTCTTGTCGTATCAGTGACTGCTGAGTGACCCTCCCGTTGGTATGCTAGCTATAGAACAGACTACAGTGCAGTACAGTAGGCCCCATAGGGAGGTCAGCTATTAGCGTCTATCAGAGAGAGAGCTGAGCACACAGGAACAGAGAAAGGTCACTGCATTCACAATCCTTATGTGATCTGAGATGGAGACAGCTCTGCTATTACTGAAGGTAATGCTAGTGATTCAAATGTTCTCTGGTGAGTTTGTGAATTTAGGAGTTTTGATCCCTTTTCTCTTTCTCCCGGATTCTATTCTCTCTCTCGTTCTCTCTCATTCTCATTCTCTCTCGCTCTCTCATTCACGCTCTCTCTTTCTCGTTCTGTCGCTCTCTCATTCTGTCTCTCTGGTTCTCTCTTTCGTTCTCGTTCTGTCTCTCTCTCTCGTTCTGTCTCTCTCGTTCTGTCTCTCTCTCGTTCTGTCTCTGTGGGTTTTGCAGCCCAGATTCCAGCGTTCTACATGGACACCAGTCACCTGTTCAGCAACCCCCGCCTGGCACCTCCCTCTCTGGCACAGCAGCAGGGCTACCAGCCTAGACTCTCACAGGTAAACACTAGAAGGATATCTTTAATTTGCCTTAAAGTTTAAACTGCCCTTATGTAGCCTTACTCTCCCCTTATAAAACCTTATTCTTCCCTTGTGAAGCCTTATAAGGCCTTATTTTCTCCCTTCCAGCAGGCAGCGGTGCAGCAGATTCCAATCCCCATCTATGCTCCCCTGCAGGGCCAGCACCAACACACACACCAACACACACACTCTCACCAGGCCCAGCTAGGCCTCAGCACCGGACCTCCCGTCTCCCAGCCACAGGACCTCTTCAGCTCCTCACTGCAGCCTTACAGGTAACACACACTCAGCACGATATGTGGATGTTTGCGTATTTATCCAACAATGCTGTTTGGGGGATGTGTAGTCACTCTGACCGGTAAGAGGTGTGTGTGTGTGTTTGATCACACACTATTTCAACTCACTCCTCTGTCCTGTAGGTCTCAGCAGGCCTTTATGCAGAGCAGCCTGTCCCAGCCCAGCCCCATGATGTTATCAGGGCCGTCTCTCCACAGCTACCCCGGGGTTGGGGGCCCTGACCTGGGCAAGCCTCAGTCCAGCCTGGCCTACCAGCAGCCCTCCAACACACACATCCCGATCATGTTTGAACCACAGCTCAACCAGCCCTCTGGCATGGGAGGATCCCAGCTGATAGACACACACCTACTGCAGGTATGGGAAAAGGTACACACAACGTAGCAGCAACGTTCTTATAACTGTTGAGTGGGAGAACTCATGTTATCCTGGTAAATGGTCGAGTTCTATGTTACTATACAAGAGCTTTGTAAGGAATATTGTCTTAACAACCCCCCCCGTTCCCTCTCCAGCGTCAGGGGATGAGTCAGCATTCTAACTTGTACTCGGGGCAGGTGCAGCAACACGGACAAAGCAGTTACTATAGTAACACACAGTCTCCTAGTTCTGCCATGCAGCAGGTATACACATTTATTTACACACTTTCAAACAGATGATTGTCAAAACAGACAATCATGACATTGGGACTAACTCACCTCTCTCTCCTCTCTAGGTGCAAGTCTCTCTGCCGGGCTCCCAGCTAGGTCTTCCTAACTATGGTTCTGGGGGTGGCCAACCCCTCCTGGCGCTGCCCCCCACCCCTCCCCAGGCTCAGCCCCCCAGCCTCAGCCGCCAGCCCCCCATCTCCCAGCCCTACAGGGGTCCATTCGGGCCCGGACCCACACACAGCATGATGCAGCCTCCTTCCAGCAAGGTACACCAGGGAACCAATCAAAAGCTCTGTGTATGTGAGAGAGCGAGAGATGCTTGATTGTATGTCTTCAAGCTTTATTATATTGTAGCTGCCTGTGTTCTGTGTGTGAGCATTGTGTTGATGAGATGCTAGCAGTACATGACGTAATGTGTCTGCTCTGTGTGTTTCTATCCAGATGTGTGAGATGGACCTGAAGCTGTTTGGCAGTGGGATGGACATGAAGCCTGGAACTCCTCCTCACAGCGCTAGGAGCACTACTCCTACATCTAGTCCTTACAGGTAACACACACACTACTCGTACATCTAGTCCTTACAGGTAACACGCACACCTTCTACCTGTTTATGAGTGTGCCAAGAGCTGATGTTTTGTTGTGTCTGGTCAGGGCCAGCTCTACATCTCCCAGCAGCCAGTCCAGTAAGATGAACAGCATGCTGTACCAGAAACAGTTCCAGCCCAGCTCTGCTGCCATGAGGGTCACACAGCACTTCCCTGGACAGTTCAACCCACAGGTATTAGACATACACACACACACTGGAGAGGGATGGACCAGAGCCTAACACTGACCCATTTTATTAGAAAGAAATCCAAAGAAAAAGTGCTTGACATTAACACTTTCTCCTTCTCTCCCTCCTTTCAGATTCTGTCTCAGCCCAACATGGTCTCTCCTCTGGTGCGCCCTCCCCCCACCCCCAACATGCTAACTCATTTGGTGGAGGGATGCAGCGTTCGCCAATGGGCCCACCACCCATGTCTCCCTCTCTGGGAGGAGGGCTGATGCCTCACCCCCGGCCGCTGCCGCAGCAGCAGCAGTTCCCCCAGCAGCACCTCTCCCACCCCCCCAGAGGGCCTCCTCCCCCCCTCGCACCTCGAGGCCCACCAGGTCCCAGAGGCAACCAGGCAGAGCAGGACCTCAAGGTATAGTACTGAAGGGTTATGGGTACTGTAGTGCAGATGTCTTTGAGCTCTACATGTGTGGTGATCTCTGTACAAGCGTGTTTCTTCGGCCCTTGAGTAACCCCAATGTGACACATTTTTGCTCGTCCTGCTTGCTTATTAGTTGACTGGTTGAACCTGAATGTGCCTGGTGGTGAAATCCTGATGTATCCTAAATGAATCCAGCAGTACGACGTAATTGATTTGATAGCTGTATTAACTGGTTGATCTCCTGTCGGTTCCTCAGGCGAAGCAGCGAGCCGAGGTGCTCCAGTCGACTCATAAGTTCTTCTCAGAGCAGCAGCTCAAGGCTCC
>NC_088226.1:47467010-47502010 GCF_036934945.1 Oncorhynchus masou masou | reverse complement strand
ATATGTTTTTGTTTCAGTCTCCTCCATCTCCACTAACTGAAACTAATTGTATGGATTTCTTCCTAATAATAATGTAAAATTAACATCTGTACAGAAAAACTCAAGTGAAGGCCAAATTACAGAGGAGGAACTTCTTGATGCAATTGAAGCCTTTAAGGATGGGAAAACTCCAGGGCTGGATGGCATACCAGTGGAAATATACAAAACTTTTTGGGTATACTCAAAGGACCATTATTTGCATGTTTTAACCACTCTTATATAAATGGTAGATTATCAGACACGCAACAAGTACGTCTGATATCATTATTACTCAAACAGGACCCAAGTGGTATAAATAAAGTCCATTTATTAAATTGGAGACCTCTTACACTTCAGTGTTGTGATGCAAAAATCCTAGCAAAATGCTTGGCGCATAGAATTGAAAAAGTATTGTCAGATATTATTCATCCTAATCAGACAGGTTTTTTTACATGGACGATACATTGGCGATACTATAAGACAAGTACTGGAAACAATAGAATGCTATGAAATATCGGGGACACCAGGCCTGGTTTTCATAGCTGATTTTCAAAAGGCTTTTGATAACGTATGACTGGAGTTTATATATAAATGCCTAGAATATTTAAATTTTGGGGACTCTCTTATAAAATGTGTTAAAGTTATGTATAGTAACCCTAGGTGTAGAATAGTAAATAATGGCTACATCTCAGAAAGTTGGGGCGGCAGCGTAGCCTAGTGGTTAGAGCGTTGGACTAGTAACCGGAAGGTTAAACCCCCGAGCTGACAAGGTACAAATCTGTCGTTCTGCCCCTGAACAGGCAGTTAACCCACTGTTCCTAGGCCATCATTGAAAATAAGAATTTGTTCTTAACTGACTTGCCTAGTTAAATAAAGGTAAAATTAAAAAAAAAGTTTTAAACTATCTAGAGGATTAAAAAACAAGGTTGTCCACTATCGGCATATCTATTTCTTATTGCCTTCGAAATGTTAGTTGTTGAAATTAGATCAAACAATAATATTAAGGAATTAGAAATCCATGGCCTAAAAACTAAGGTGTCATTGTACTCTGATGATTCATGTTAATTCATGTAAAACCACAATTAGAATCTCTCCAGGGCCTCATAGAGGATATAGATACTTTTGCTATCCTCTCTAGATTAAAACCAAATTTTGATATTACATATTGGATCACAAACAAAATGCTAATTTTACATTACCGTGTAGTTTACCAATTAAATGGTCTGCGGAGATGTGGACATACCTGGTACACAAATCTCAAAAGAAAGAAATGATCTCACTCCAATAATTGTTTTATAGAAAGTTAGCAAAAATAGATCAAATCTTGCTACCATGGAAAATACCTGTCTATTTGTGGAAAAATCACCCTGATTAACTCTTTAGTCATATCACAGTTGACCTGTTTGCTTATGGTTTGCCTACACCTAGTGGCCTGCTTTTTAAATTATATGAACAAAAAATATTCCATTTTATTTGGAATGGTAAGCCAGACAAAATTAAAAGGGCCTATTTATACAACGAATATGAGTTCGGAGGGCAGAAATGATTAAATATTAAAGCATTAGACGTCTCACTAAAGGCATCAGTCATACAAAAGTTATACTTAAATCCAACTGAGTTCTCTAGTAAATTGGTAGGAACGTCTCATCCTATGTTCAAGAATGGCCTTTTCCCTTTATTCAGATTACACCTGCTCACTTTTGGTTGTTTGAAAAGGAAATAATCTCCAAAATATTGTTATTTTTTAAACAAGCCTTAGAAGGTTGGTTGCAATTCCAGTTTAATCCACTTGAAAAGACAGAACAAATAATACAACAAATAGTGTGGTCTAACGCAAATATACGAATTGATAAAAAAACATATTTTTCAATATTTTCTTTTAAAGGTATAATTTTAGTGAATGATATAAATAGGACCGGTGGAGTTATGTCACACATGCAGCTAACACAGACATATGGAAATGTCTGCTCTACCCAAAATTCCAACCAATTAATTGTAGCATTACAACAAAAATGGAAGAGGCAAGTAAGAAGGGGGAAAAAGTAAGGAACTTGTATGTCGGCCCTGTATTAAAGAACATAAATGGTTAAAGAAAAGTGTGATAAATAAAAACATATACCAATTTCATTTAAGGACCAAAAAACTGAGCTGTGCCATATAAATTGCAAAATAGAGATTTTTGATGTACCCATTCCAAGGCACATGGTTTATGAATTGACACGCAAAGCAATGCCGGATTCAAAACTTCTTCTTTTTTTCAATTTAAATTACTATACAAAATTATTGCAACCAATAGACTGTTAAATATATGAGGGATACAATCTTCCCAGCTCTGCAGATTTAGCTGTGAGGAGGCAGAGTCATTAGATTATTTATTTTAGTATTGTTCCTATGTAGCTCATTTTTGGTCACAGGTCCAGGAATGGTTGAAGAATTGCAACATTTGCCTAGAACACTACAGATAGCAATACTGCGTGATTTGAAAAGCCATAGTCAATCAATCAATAATATAATACTTATTTTAGCAAAAATGTTTATTTTTAATTTACAATCTGTAGAAGCCATGAGAATAGAAAGGTTCAGTACTTTTGTGAAGCATTACAGCACAGTTGAAAAATATATGGCAAGTAGAAATCCTAAGTGGATGATGTTGAGAGATAGATGGGAGGAGTTGAATGGAGCTGAACGGTGGGACTAATAACAAGATAACCAATGTAAAACATACGGGGTCTGTAAAATGTATATAGGTTTAGAAATGTTGTGAAATAGCACAGTTACAAATAGAAATCAAACTGGATGGACATCAGAAATAGAGGAAGGACTAAAAACAAACAAAATATAACTATTGTAAAATAGATTGTGTCTGTAAAATGTGTATAAGATGTATAAACTGAAGGTAGAAGCCTAAGTGTTTATTAGTTTACTCCAATTGGGGGAGGGGTGGTAGGGTTTGCGGGGAATAATAAAGGTATATTCTTTAAAAAGTATGTCTATATAGGTAGGTGTATGTGTATATGTGTATATGTATGCATAAGTGTATGTATATGGATATATATATTTATCAAAAACATATATGGGGGTTTGGAAATGATGCAGAAAATTACATTGATGGAAGCAAGAATCTTTCCGCAATATTAAGCTGATCCCAAAAAATAAAATAATAATAATATACACTGCTCAAAAAAATAAAGGCAACACTAAAATAACACATCCTAGATCTGAATGACTGAAATATTCTTATTAAATACTTTTTTCTTTACATAGTTGAATGTGCTGACAACAAAATCACACTAAAATTATCAATGGAAATCAAATTGATCAACCCATGGTGGTCTGGATTTGGAGTCACACTCAAAATTAAAGTGGAAAACCACACTACAGGCTGATCCAACTTTGATGTAATGTCCTTAAAACAAGTCAAAATGAGGCTCAGTAGTGTATGTGTGGCCTCCACGTGCCTGTATGACCTCCCTACAATGCCTGGGCATGCTCCTGATGAGGTGGCGGATGGTCTCCTGAGGGATCTCCTCCCAGACCTGGACTAAAGCATCCGCCAACTCCTGGACAGTCTGTGGTGCAACGTGGCGTTGGTGGATGGAGCGAGACATGATGTCCCAGATGTGCTCAATTGGATTCAGGTCTGGGGAATGGGCGGGCCAGTCCATAGCATCAATGCCTTCCTCTTGCAGGAACTTCTGACACACTCCAGCCACATGAGGTCTAGCATTGTCTTGCATTAGGAGGAACCCATGGCCAACCGCACCAGCATATGGTCTTACAAGGGGTCTGAGGATCTCATCTCGGTACCTAATGGCAGTCAGGCTACCTCTGGCGAGCACATGGAGGGCTGTGCGGCACCCCCAAAGAAATGCCAACCCACACCATGACTGACCCACCGCCAAACCGGTCATGCTGGAGGATGTTGCAGGCAGCAGAACGTTCTCCACGGCGTCTCCAGACTGTCACGTCTGTCACAAGTGCTCATTGTGAACCTTCTTTCATATGTGAAGAGCACAGGGCACCAGTGGCGAATTTGCCGATCTTGGTGTTCTCTGGCAAATGCCAAACGTCCTGCACGGTTTTGGGCTGTAAGCACAACCCCCACCTGTGGACGTCGGGCCCTCATACCACCCTCATGGAGTCTGTTTCTGACCGTTTGAGCAGACACATGCACATTTGTGGCCTCCTGGAGGTCATTTTGCAGGGCTCTGGCAGTGCTCCTCCTGCTCCTCCTTGCACAAAGGCGGAGGTAGCGGTCCTGCTGCTGGGTTGTTGCCCTCCTATCGCCTCCTCCACATCACCTGATGTACTGGCCTGTCTCCTGGTAGCGCCTCCATGGTCTGGACACTACGCTGACAGACAAGCAAACCTTCTTGCCACAGCTCGCATTGATGTGCCATCCTGGATGAGCTGCACTTCCTGAGCCACTTGTATGGGTTGTAGACTCCGTCCCATGCTACCACTAGAGAGAAAGCACCGCCAGCGTTCAAAAGTGACCAAAACATCAGCCAGGAAGCATAGGAACTGAGAAGTGGTCTGTGGTCACCACCTGCAGAACCACTCCTTTATTGGGGGAGTCTTGCTAATTGCCTATAATTTCCACCTGTTGTCTATTCCATTTGCACAACAACATGTGAAATTTATTGTCAATCAGTGTTGCTTCCTAAGTGAACAGTTTAATTTCACAGAAGTGTGATTGACTTGGAGTTACATTGTGTTGTTTAAGTGTTCCCTTTATTTTTTTGAGCAGTATATATATATATATATATTTAAAGATTAACATCTTTTGACCTCACATGTGAATTGCAGTGAGCGCTGCTTCGGTGTTGCTAGTAGGTTTCGTTGTTGCTTAGTTGTTGTGGACTGGATGGCGGATGGGCGTAAACATCTGCCTCTGATTTCAAAGTTTGCAACTTGAAATTCAGCGAAAGTCATTTTTAAAATGTTGGTTTTAAACCTATCCCAAAACGTATCTTACCTTACCTTAACCATTCAGAGTTAATGCCTGACCTTAAGATGTCTGAGTTAATGCTTAAACTCCTACAGTATGTGAAAAAGTTACATGTGGAAGCTTTTCACATTTGAAACTTGTGATTGTTTTTCACATGTGAACTTGCAATTCCACATGTGAAAAAAAATCTAATTTGCAGTTTCATGTTTAAGAAACCAATGATTGTACACAAACACTGTATAAACATTAAAACATTAAAATGATCATTTTGATATAATGGATGGTCTTTCCTTCCATCCATAACGTAGTCTATGAATTTGAGAGGGATTGCATTTCTCCAGCCCCATCCCCCAGCTAAACTTCTGAAGTCGAGAACAAAATTCTTAGTAATGCAAACATAAATAATGATATTGAAAGCAAAACATAAACCCAAAAGCATTGATAGATAAGCAAAATATTGCAAGGTTGATAGCAAAACAAAATATTACATGGAAATCATTTTTAAACGTGAGAGCAAATGAATTTGTGCAAAAAAAGATTTCAGTGACATTTGTTTTTGAATAACGCAATGAAACGCCTCCCTCTTTCCTGCAATTTTCCACATGTTTGATTGTTACCCTGACCTATGCTTTTGTTGCCTCTGAAGCGAAGCAGGGTTGGTCCTGGTTGGTTCCTGGATGGGAGATCAGATGTAGCTGGAAGTGGTGAAAAATAAACGGGAAGGAAAAACAATTCACATACGGGGAATTTCCTTTTTACAAGGGAAAAACACTTCACATATGGGGAATTTCCTTTTTACAAGGGAAAAACACTTCACATATGGGGAATTTCCTTTTTACAAGGGAAAAACACTTCACATATGGGGAATTTCCTTTTTACAAGGGAAAAACAATTCATATATGGGGAATTTCCTTTTTACAAGGGAAAAACACATATGAAACCGTGTCTGAAAAACTCGTGAACATATCAAGTGAAAAAATGAACTTTTTTTCAATGTTATTTTTTTGTAAGGGTAGCGCTGTGTGTTGATGTTTTATTGTGAAGAGTGTGAGGAGGCGGTAATGGAAGGCAGTAGTTTGGGAGCACACTCTGTCTCTCTTTCTCCATTCTCTCTCTCTCTCTCTCTCTCTCTCTCTCTCTCTCTTTCTCTCTCTCTCTATCTCTCTTTCTCCATTCTCTCTCTCTCTCTCTCTCTCTCTCTCTCTCTCTCTCTCTCATTTCTCTCTCCCTTTTCTCTCTCTCCCTCTCTCTCTCTCTCTCTCTCTCTCTCTCTCTCTCATTTCTCTCTCCATTTTTCTCTCTCTCATTCTCTCTCTCTCTCTCTCTCTCTCTCTCTCTCTCTCTCTCTCTCTCTTTCTCTCTCTCCGGGTGGGTCAGTACAGCCCCTCACCTGGGATGTTAAAGTCCTGGCAGACTGGGAGTTCGGCCAATCTATCACCATGGTTACCAACACAGAGCTAAAAATAACCTGGCCTTATAATGATCACATGGTTCCTCTAGGAAAGTGTGTGTGTGTGTGTGTGTGAGAGAGGAATAAGTTTCTCTCTCACACACACACTCACACACACGCACACACACACACACACACACACACACACACACACACACACACACACACACACACACACACACACACACACACACACACACACACACACACACACACACACACACTGAATCTGAAAATCTGAATCAGAGAGAGAGGGTACGGGATTGGTAAGAGACACTCTCTAACTTTACATATGTAGAGAGCCACATCTGAGCTCAGCATGGACAGAGACAGAGAGAGAGCAAGAGCAGGAGAGATAGAGAGAGGGAGAGCAGGAGAGATAGAGAGAGGGAGAGCAGGAGAGATGGAGAGAGGGAGAGCAGGAGAGATAGAGAGAGGGAGAGATATACAATAAATATATACAAGAAAATACAGTTTTCCCAAATTCACAGTGTCTAAACTCTGGTGTCCAAAAACCCAGTGCGCCCTGCCCTAGACCTTCTGTCTGAGGACCTACTAGGCTCACCCAGCCACGTAATAATACACATAGGCACAAACAACCTGAGAACACTGCAGGAAAGGGTGGCCACAGCACTCAAGGGAGTGATTGAAAAAGCTTCTTCTACTTTCCCCAATGCACAAGTGGTCATCTCCACAATGCTACCGCAAAAATACTTCCACCCTGCTACAAGGGCACTGCGTTCATCCACCTCTGGCCTGCTCGCCTCCCTACCACTGAGGAAGTACAGTTCCCGCTCAGCCCAGTCAAAACTGTTCGCTGCTCTGGCCCCCCAATGGTGGAACAAACTCCCTCACGACGCCAGGACAGCGGAGTCAATCACCACCTTCCGGAGACACCTGAAACCCCACCTCTTTAAGGAATACCTAGGATAGGATAAAGTAATCCTTCTCACCCCCCCCCCCCTTAAATGATTTAGATGCACTATTGTAAAGTGGCTGTTCCACTGGATGTCATAAGGTGAATTCACCAATTTGTAAGTCGCTCTGGATAAGAGCGTCTGCCAAATGACTTAAATGTAAAAATGTAAATGCTACCATACAGCGGGTAAACACAAGTATTTCCTGTGACTGTCCCTCAAAACCAAATCTCTACCTGGCCCACCACTCCACCCTGGACTTGAACAGCCATTACGACCAGGTCCACTTATACAAGGCAGCAGTGCCCACCTTCGCCCGGACCCTAAAGGACATCACCCTCAACCACAGCCCCAACACCTCACATAGGGGCATCAGATCAACAGGCACCCCGCCCAGACCAGCAAGACACTCTCTCAGACCTGCGGGACCCTACACCCCCCCCCCCAAGTTAACCATGCCCACACCCCACTTAAGCCTCCTCAGATCAGACCTATGCCCTCCTGTGGTAACCTAAATGCCAGAACTGGACAAGATCCTGACACCCTCAGCACACAGGGGCACAAACACCTATCTGGAGGTGACAGCATTCCCTCCCCCGTATGCCCACCTAGGCACAACTACGACAACATAACCAACAAAAACGGGTCAAAACTCCTGCAGCTCTGTCACACACTGGGTATTTACGTAGTCAATGGCAGGCTTCGACTAGACTTCTATGGTAGGTACACCTATAGCTCATCTCTTGGCAGTAGTACTGTAGACTACTTTATCACTGACCTCAACCCAGAGTCTCTCAGAGCGTTCACAGTCAGCCTATTAACACCCCTATCAGATCACAGAAACATCACAGTCTACTTGAACAGAGCAATACTCGATCATGAGGCATCAAATCCCAAGGAACTGAATATTATTAAGAAACACTATAGATGGAAGGAAAGTACTGTGGAAACCTACCAAAAAACAATTAGGCAACAACAAATTCAATCCCTTTTAGGCAACTTCCTGGACAAAACGTTTCACTGTAATATTGAAGGTGTAAACTTGGCAGTAGAAAACCTAAACGGTATATTTGACCTCTCAGCTCTCCTATAAAATCTAAACAATTCCAACAGAAAAACAAATAAAATTAACAACAATGTCAAATGGTTTGATGAAGAATGCAAAAACGGAAGAAAGAAATTGAGAAATCTATCCATCGAAAAACAGAGAGACCCAGAAAACCTGAGCCTACGCCTCCACTATGGTGAATCACTAAAACAATACAGAAATACACTTAGAAAATAGAAGGAACAGCACGTCAGAAATCAGCTCAATGTAATTGAAGAATCCATAGACGCTAACCATTTCTGGGAAAATTGGAAAACTTAACTAAAACAACAACAACATCCAAAACGGAGATGTGTGATAAACCACTTCTCCAATCTTTTTGGCCCTATAACAAAGAACAAACAGCAAAAACATATACAAATACAAATCTTAGAATCAACTATTAAAGACTACAATAATCCACTGGGTTCTCCAATTACATTGAATGAACTAAAGCACAAAACACAAACCCTCCAGCACAAAAAGCCCTGTGGTGTTGATGGTATCCTAAATGAAATGATAAATATACAGACCACAAATTCCAATTGGCTATACTTAAACTATTTAACATCATCCTTAGCTCTGGAATATTCCCTAATATTTGGAACCAAGCACTGATCACCCCAATCCACAAAAGAGAAGACAAATTTGACCTCAATATCTACTGTGAGATATGCGTCAACAGCAACTTTGGGAAAATTCTCTGCATTATCATTAATAGCCCACTCAATGTACTGAGCAAATGTCAAATTTGATTTTTAACAAATTACCATACAACAGAGCATGCATTCAACCTGCACACCCTAATTGACAAACAAACAAACCAAAACAAAGGCAAAGTCTTCTCATGCTTTGTTGATTTCATTTGACTCAATTTGGCTATACAAGTGGTGTTGGGGGAAAAACATTATAAACTCCATGTACACAAACAACAAGTGTGCAGTTAAAATTGGCAAAAAACACAATATGTATTTCCACAGGGCCTCGGGATGAGACAGGGATGCAGCTTAAGCCCCACCCTCTTCAACATATATCAACAAATTGGCGAGGGCACTAGAACAGTCTGCAGCACCCGGCCTCACCGTGCTTCTACACCTGAATTGCTTGCTGTTTGGGGTTTTAGGCTGGGTTTCTGTACAGCAATTTGTGACATCGACTGATGTAAGAAGGGCTTTATGAATACATGTGATCCTTGAATTTGAAGTCAAATGTCTACTGTTCACTGATGATCTGGTGCTTCTGTCCCCAACGAAGGAGGGCCTACAGCAGCACCTAGATCTTCTTCTTCACAGATCTGACTAAAAATACTTGAATTAGTTATAGAACCCATTGCCTTTTATGGTTGTGAGGTCTGGGGTCCGCTTACCAACCAAGAATTCACAAAATGGGACAAACACCAAATTGAGAATCTGCATGCAGAATTCTGCAAAAATATCCTGCGTGTACAACGTAGAACACCAAATAATGCATGCAGAGCAGAATTAGGCTGATACCCGCTAATGATCAAAATCCAGAAAAGAGCCGTTCAATTCTCAACCACCTAAAAGGAAGCCATTCCTAAACCTTCCATAACAAAGCCACAGAATGACCACTGTGACTGACCCAAACTTAAGGAAAGCTTTGACTATATACAGACTCAGTGTGCATAGCCTTTCTATTGAGAAAGGCCGCCGTAGGCAGAACTGGCTCTCAAGAGAAGACAGGCTATGTGCACATTGCCCACAAAATGAGGTGGAAACTGAGATGCACTTCCTTACCTCCTGCCAAATCTATGACCATATTAGAGACACATATTTCCCTCAGATTACGCAGATCCAAAAATAATTAAAAAACAAACCCAATTTTGATCAACTCCCATATCTACTGGGTGAAATACCACAGTGTGCCATCACAGCAGCAAGATTTGTGACCTGTTGCCACAAGAAAAGGGCAACCAGTGAAGAACAAACACCATTGTAAATACAACCCATATTAATGTTTATTGATTTTCCCTTTTGTACTTGAACTATTTGCACATAATATGACATTTAAATAGTCTTTATTCTATTGGAACCTTTGTGAGTGTAATGTTTACTGTTACTTTTTATTGTTTATTTCACTTTTGTTTATTATCTACTTCACTTGTTTTGGCAAAGTTAACATGCGTTTCCCATGCAAATAAAGCCCTTAAATTTAATTTAAAATTCAATTGAAATTGAGAGAGGAAGAAGGTTGAAGAGAGAGGAGAGCAAGAGAGTGAAAGAGGTGAAAAGATGACGAGAAGAGTCTCTGTCTCACCAGCTCTGACACGTACAGATAGGCCTGTATGTACTTGAACTCCTTTTACAGATCTGCTGCAGAGGCAGGGGTGTGTGTGTGTGTGTGTTTGTGTGTGTGTGTGTGTGTGTGTGTGTGTGTATAGCAGGTCAAAGAGGAGATGTAGCGAGCAGTCAATTACAGACAGCGTTTCACCAATGATGTCAGAGAAGCAGATTGCTGCTGTCTGTCTCTCGCCCTCTTGCTCACTCTCTCGCTCTCCCGCTTTCTCTCTCTCACTCTCTCTCTCTCTCTCTCTCTCTCTCTCTCTCTCTCTCTCTCTCTCTCTCTCTCTCAGCGGTATGTGAGCGAGAGACATTGGGGTGTTTTGTCAGGCAGAATGCAGCAGAAAGGAGGTGAAGGTTTATTTCTTCCTAAAAGGTGTATTTTTCTCTTGTCAACAGCCGTGCTACCAGCTTCCCCTTGACTCCCTCCCACTCCCTCCCTCCTTTCCTCTCTATCTCACACTATCTCAGCCTCATCCTTTACCCTCTCTCTCTCTCTTTCTATCTCACACTCCCTCTAGCCCTTTCCTTCTCTCTCTCTCTCTCTCTTTCCCTCTCTCTGTCTCTCTCTCTCTTTCTCTCTCTGTCTCTATTTCTCTATTTGACGCTGAACAGAGGACTGATTGGGCTATTCTGAGCTGAACAGTGTTGTAGTCGGCATATTACAGTGAGTTGTATTGCAGTAGTATTACTGAAATCAATGTCTGGAATTAGATCAAAACAACACAGTCACACACACACACACACACACACACACACACACACACACACACACACACACACACACACACACACACACACACACACACACACACACACACACACACACACACACACACACACAGGTCTCGGGGCGTTGGTTCTCTTCAGAATGCCGACATCAGACAGAGTCCCTCTGGCTGGCCCCACCCCTGACCTGGATGTGCATCTCATTTGCATCTCATTATAAATAATGGAATTGAACTCTGTCTGGAGGGATGATGAGGATGGAAGGGAGGGAGGATGAAGACTTTGTGATCAGTCATATCACCTGTGATACAAGCCACTTTTCGGTCCATCCATGTCTGCAGAGGTGACGTGGAAACCGGCCAGTAGGGCCGCAGTGAGCGTTGTTACCTTCAACTAGGTTTCGTTTTTTGCTTCGGTTAAGCATCTGACTCTGATTCCAAAGGTTGCAAGTTGGAATCCAGTGATAAAAAGTTATTTTTGAGATTTTTGTTTTAAGCCTATCCTAAACCTTAACCATTCAGAGTTAGTGCCTGACCTTAACCATTCAGAGTTAGTGCCTAACCTTAAGATTTTGGAGTTAAAGCCTAAACTCAACCCTAACCTCAAAATTCTGAGTTAATGCCTTAACTTAACCCCTTCAAAATGTGATACTTGCGAAACATGGATGAACGTCTAATTCTGACGTGAGACTGTGAGAGCTAAACTCAGCAAAAGAAGAAACGTCCTCTCACTGTCAACTGCGTTTATTTTCAGCAAACTTAACGTGTAAATATTCGTATAAAAATAACAAGATTCAACAACTGAGACATAAATTGAACAAGTTCCACAGACATGTGACTAACAAAAATTGAATAATATGTCCCTGAAGGGGGGGGCGGGTATCAAAAGTAACGGTCAGTATCTGGTGGTGTGGCCACCAGCTGCATTAAGTCCTGCAGTGCATCTCCTCCTCATGGACTGCACCGGATTTGCCAGTTCTTGCTTTGAGATGTTACCCCGCTCTTCCACCAAGGCACCTGCAAGTTCCAGGACATTTCTAGCGGGAATGGCTCTAGCCCTCACCCTCCAATCCAACAGGTCCCAGACGTGCTCAATGGTATTGAGATCTGGGCTCTTCGCTGGCCATGGCAGAACACTGACATTACTGTCTTGCAGGAAATCACGCACAGTACGAGCAATATGGCTGGTGGCATTCTCATGCTGGAGGGTCATGTCAGGAGGAGCCTGCAGGAAGGGTATCACATGAGGGAGGAGGATGTCTTTCCTATAATGCACAGCGTTGAGATTGCCTTAAATGACTCAGTCCGATGATGCTGTGACACACCGCCCCAGACTATGACGGACCCTCCACCTCCAAATCTATCCCTCTCCAGAGTAGAGGCCTCGTTGTAACGTTCATTCCTTCGACGATAAACGCGAATCCGACCATCACCCCTGGTGAGACAAAACCGTGACGTCAGTGAAGAGCACTTTTTTTGCCTCCTTGCAGCTTAACACACGTTCACACAGATGAGCAGGGACCCTGGGCATCTTTCTTTTGGTGTTTTTCAGAGTCAGTGGAAAGGCCTCTTTAGTGTCCTAAGTTTTCATAACTGTGACCTTAATTTCCTACCGTCTGTAAGCTGTTAGTGTCTTAACAACCGTTCCACAGGTGGATGTTCATTAATTGTTTATGGGTCATTGAACAAGCATGGGAAACAGTGTTTAAACCCTTTACGATGAAGATGAAGGTGAAGTTATTTGAATTTTAACAAATTATCTTTGAAAGACAGGGTCCTGAAAAAGGGACGTTTCTTTTTTTGTGTGTAGTTGTCGTGATAGTTGTCGTGATAGCAGTTACTTGTGAGTGTGTGCAGACACACACCAACATATTTGAATTCCTTGTATTGTGTCTCTCCCCTCTGCTGCCTGCTGCATTATAGCAGAAAGGAAGAAGCTTTTCAATTAGGCTTCCATCTCCCTGTAGGCATTTATTCTGACATGTGTGTTTGTGTTCTGAGGTTCTTTTTTGGTCACCGTGCTTATTTCACACTTGTTATGTTTCCATGTAAGAAGCAGACTTGAGAATGGGAGTCCTGAGAATGGGTGTATATCATTAATAGCGTGGGGAATATTGTGTGTGTCGTCTGGTGTGTGTGTTGCCTGGTGTGTGTGTGTGTGTGTCGCAAGGGATGTGTGTGTGGAAGTGTGTGGGGGGGGGGGACAAAGATCGGAGCAAGTTAGCTGGGAGGAGGTTTGAGACGTGAAGGGAAAAACTAGGAGGATTCTTGCTGTGGGGTTTGGGGGTGTGGTGTGGGGTCAGTTTTGGGGCAATAGTAGGGTGGGGGTTGAAGTCAAGGTGTGTGTGTATATTATTATATGGCGGGTGTTATTATGCATTGAGATGAGTGTGTTGTCAGTGTGCTGTAAGTCATCAGCTGAACCAGGTTCTGGTCTCAACCTCGTTATCACAGCTGGGAGAGATGAGCCTCTGACAGTCGCTATGCCAACACACCTCATCTAATCTCATCTCATAACCAAATGAGAAGATAGCACATCTTCTATAGTAGCTCATTCTAGTCCCCCTGTAGGCCCATCACTCTATGTTTCCTCTGGGAGTTATACAGTCATTTCCTACTGCGATTTCTCATCTGTCTGAACTGACAATGTATTGTGGTTGTAGATAGAAGTGTAGTAACATACATTTCTATCTGCATTGTCCCTGCAGTCTAGAGTAGAATGTTGTACTCAATTACTCATTGCGTTGTGGTGTTGTAGGCTAGTCTAGGTAGGATAATTGTGTTGTACCTAAACAAGATCAACAGGGGAGCTTTTTTCCACCAAACACAATGATGCACCTGGCCTCTCCGCTGCCTATCAGCTATATTTGTTCTTCTGGATTCACATAGAAAATGAGTGCAGCTTTGAATGATTTTATGTGTGGTATGATTGATTGATTGATTGCTAGACCCTCTATTGCAGATCTGGACAAACGATCCACCTGGATGAACAAACCACCTACCAACATTGTCACCATGAAAGGTGGATAGAGGGCAGGATAGACAGTTAGACTGGTAGACGACACAGAGTGCGCAACACATTTGGAATAGCTGCTCTTTCCATGACATAGACTGACCAGGTGAATTCAGGTGAAAGCTATGATCCTTATTGATGTCACTTGTTAAATCCACTTCAATCTGTGTAGATGAAGGGGAGGAGACCCGTTAAAGAAGTATTTTTAAGCCTTGAGAAAACATTGCAGGCTGGTGGTGGCATGATGGTGTGGGTTGTGTTTTCATGGCACACATTGAGCCCCTTGATGAAAGTGGAGCAATGTTTGAACGCCACAGGATATCTGAACATCATTGCCAATCAGGTGCATCCCTTCACGGCAGCAGTGTATCCATCTGAATTTTTTTTTCTCCAGCAGGATAAAGCCCCATGCCACAAAGCTAGGATTGTCCAGGAATGGTTCCACAAACATGACAGTGAATTCAGCTTACTGCTGTGGCCTACCAGTCACCAGATCTCAATCCAATTGACCATCTGTGGGATGCGATGGAACGAGCTATTCAGAGTAGAGCTCCACTACCAGCCAACTTGACACAACTGTGGGAAGCATTGGAGTAAGCATGGGCCAGAATCACCGTGGAACGATTTAGATACCTTGTAGAGTCCATGCCCCAAAGAATTGAGGCTGTTCTGTAGGCAAAAGGGGTGATAATGTGTTCCGAATGTTTTGTACAGTTAGTGTATACCTGTGGTATAGTAACAGTAAGCATGTATTTGTATTTGTTATGGATCCCCATTAGTTCCTGCCAAGGCAGCAGCTACTCAGATACCATCTACTGTATCTTGCCTATGCTGCTCTGTACCATCACTCATTCATATATCCTTATGTACATATTCTTTATCCCCTTACACTGTGTATAAGACAGTAGTTTAGGAATTGTTAGTTAGATTACTTGTTGGTTATTACTGCATTGTCGGAACTAGAAGCACAAGCATTTCGCTACACTCGCATTAACATCTGCTAACCATGTTTATGTGACAAATAAAATTTGATTTGATTTTTGATTTACTCTTCCTGGGTTCCAGCAACATTAAGGCAGTTATACAATTTAAAAACATTACAATACAACATTACAATACAAAAAG
This sequence comes from Oncorhynchus masou masou, assembly GCF_036934945.1. Classification (NCBI taxonomy): domain Eukaryota; kingdom Metazoa; phylum Chordata; class Actinopteri; order Salmoniformes; family Salmonidae; genus Oncorhynchus; species Oncorhynchus masou. Next base: position 47,486,421 of record NC_088226.1, on the reverse strand, counting down.
AGAAGGACCAAAAGAGAAGGACCAAAACTATTTGATATAGGGGAGGTGCTTGCAAGCAGATGAGGAAATGTGGCTCGGAAGGAATAAATGATATAGTAAAACCTGCATGAGAGTGAATGTAAACCAGGCAAAAAACACACGTACCTCCCCTGTGCCCAATACAAAAACACACTATCCTCCCCTGTGCCCAATACAAAAAACACACGTACCTCCCCTGTGCCCAATACAAAAAACACACTATCCTCCCCTGTGCCCAATACAAAAAACACACGTACCTCCCCTGTGCCCAATACAAAAAAACACACTATCCTCCCCTGTGCCCAATACAAAAAACACACGTACAGTGCCTTGCGAAAGTATTCAGCCCCCTTGAACTTTGCGACCTTTTGCCACATTTCAGGCTTCAAACATAAAGATATAAAACTGTATTTTTTTGTGAAGAATCAACAACAAGTGGGACACAATCATGAAGTGGAACGGCATTTATTGGATATTTCAAACTTTTTTAACAAATCAAAAACTGAAAAATTGGGCGTGCAAAATTATTCAGCCCCTTTACTTTCAGTGCAGCAAACTCTCTCCAGAAGTTCAGTGAGGATCTCTGAATGATCCAATGTTGACCTAAATGACTAATGATGATAAATACAATCCACCTGTGTGTAATCAAGTCTCCGTATAAATGCACCTGCACTGTGATAGTCTCAGAGGTCTGTTAAAAGTGCAGAGAGCATCATGAAGAACAAGGAACACACCAGGCAGGTCCGAGATACTGTTGTGAAGAAGTTTAAAGCCGGATTTGGATACAAAAAGATTTCCCAAGCTTTAAACATCCCAAGGAGCACTGTGCAAGCGATAATATTGAAATGGAAGGAGTATCAGACCACTGCAAATCTACCAAGACCTGGCCGTCCCTCTAAACTTTCAGCTCATACAAGGAGAAGACTGATCAGAGATGCAGCCAAGAGGCCCATGATCACTCTGGATGAACTGCAGAGATCTACAGCTGAGGTGGGAGACTCTGTCGATAGGACAACAATCAGTCGTATTTTGCACAAATCTGGCCTTTATGGAAGAGTGGCAAGAAGAAAGCCATTTCTTAAAGAAATCCATAAAAAGTGTTGTTTAAAGTTTGCCACAAGCCACCTGGGAGACACACCAAACATGTGGAAGAAGGTGCTCTGGTCAGATGAAACCAAAATTGAACTTTTTGGCAACAATGCAAAACGTTATGTTTGGCGTAAAAGCAACACAGCTCATCACCCTGAACACACCATACCCACTGTCAAACATGGTGGTGGCAGCATCATGGTTTGGGCCTGCTTTTCTTCAGCAGGGACAGGGAAGATGGTTAAAATTGATGGGAAGATGGATGGAGCCAAATACAGGACCATTCTGGAAGAAAACCTGATGGAGTCTGCAAAAGACCTGAGACTGGGATGGAGATTTGTCTTTCAACAAGACAATGATCCAAAACATAAAGCAAAATCTAGAATGGAATGGTTCAAAAATAAACATATCCAGGTGTTAGAATGGCCAAGTCAAAGTCCAGACCTGAATCCAATCGAGAATCTGTGGAAAGAACTGAAAACTGCTGTTCACAAATGCTCTCCATCCAACCTCACTGAGCTCGAGCTGTTTTGCAAGGAGGAATGGGAAAAATGTTCAGTCTCTCGGTGTGCAAAACTGATAGAGACATACCCCAAGCGACTTACAGCTGTAATCGCAGCAAAAGGTGGCACTACAAAGTATTAACTTAAGGGGGCTGAATAATTTTGCACTCCCAATTTTTCCGTTTTTGATTTGTTAAAAAAGTTTGAAATATCCAATAAATGTTGTTCCACTTCATGATTGTGTCCCACTTGTTGTTGATTCTTCACAAAAAAATACAATTTTATATCTTTATGTTTGAAGCCTGAAATGTGGCAAAAGGTCGCAAAGTTCAAAGGGGCCGAATACTTTCGCAAGGCACTGTATCTCCCCAAAGCAAAAAAACATTCTGGACAACCCTCCTCTATTTTGGGCCAACCCTGTAAATGTCGTACTCTCCCTAAATAGAGTTGACATTATTCCATATTCTACCTGACATACAATCATATCTGGTATATACAAAGCATTGTGTCTTTTTCCCTCCGGAACAAACCATTGCTGATAGGCCAAGAGCTAACACATGATGTTGATACCGTGAGTGTGTGTGTGTGTGTGTATTTGTGTGTTTGCGCATATGTTTGTGGGATGTGTGCATGCATCAAGTGTGTGTGTGTGTGTGTGTGTGTGTGTGTGTGTGTGTGTGTGTGTGTGTGTGTGTGTGTGTGTGTGTGTGTGTGTGTGTGTGTGTGTGTGTGTGTGTGTGTGTATATGTATGATGATGATGAAACCAGAGATGGCATTTAACTAAAGAGCATATCTAATCAATCTCACTAATGAAACTACTGTCCTCTCTGCTCCCTCTCTCTCTGCTCCCTATCTCTATCTGTTCCCTCTATGTTCCCTCTATCTCTGTTTCCTCCATGTTCCCTCTCTCACTTCTCCCTCTTTCTCTCTCTGCTCCCTCTCTCTCTGTTCTCTCTCTCTTCGCCATCTCGATCTGTTCTCTCTCTCTTTGCCATCTCTATCTGTTCTTTCTCTCTCTGCTCTCTCTCTGTTTCTGCTCCATCTTCTTCTCTCACTTACCCTCTTGCTCTCCCTCTCCCCATCCCCCTGTCTCCCTCTCTCTCTACCCCCATAGCACACTCTCCCCCTCTCTCTCTGAAGTCAAGAGAAGCCAAGAGAAGTCTCTCACTGTCCCTGTTTGTGGTAATCAAATATCTGGGGGTTTAATTGATCAAATTACACAAAAGCTGGTCACCCAATGAAAGAAAGGAGAAATTAAGGAAATAGGGGAGGTATGAAGGAAGGAAGGGAAAAAGTAGGGAACAGGGCCTTGTCTGTGGCTCCAACCGTGTCGAACCAACACACCAGTATTGTGCTAGAAAGGAGCTGTTTTAATGATGGTGTTTCAGCTCCATGTCTGGATACTCCATTTGAACAGAATCCCCTCAGAAAAGATGTGGGATTGACCCAGTTAGGGTGAGAATGGGTAGGTATTGTACTGTGTGTGTGTGTGTGTGTGTGTGTGTGTGTGTGTGTGTGTGTGTGTGTGTGTGTGTGTGTGTGTGTGTGTGTGTGTGTGTGTGTGTGTGTGTGTGTGTGTGTGTGTGCGCGTGCGTGTGTGTGTGTGTGTGTGTGTGTGTCTGTGTGCGCGTGCGTGCGTGCGTGTGTGCATGTGCGCGCGTGTGTGTGTGTGCGATTGTGTGTGTGCAGGGAGATCGCTCTAGTTTGAAATAGAAGTTCTTCAAACTAGTGCTGGAGGGGTGATTGAAGTGGGTTTAACAGTGGCTTGGTGTACCAGAGATACAGTACACTGACAGTACTTGTGTGTTTACACAATAGGTGTAAAGTAAGAGTGCTGCAGTCTGTGTATGCATATCCGGAAGTGTAACATGTTGCTACAGACTCAACAGTTAAATCCTAAGACTTGGTGCACCAAAGAGCTCTGGTCTGGAGGAGGAGAGAGAGGCTGAGCATTGCCCTGGGGTTCTCTCTGTGTGTCTGTAGGCCTGAGGGTGTCCGTTCAGTGTGTGTTGTGTGTGTGTGTGTTGTGTGTGTGCGTGTCTGTTTGTGTAGATCTGGAGGTTTTAAGGTGTGTTGGGACAGAGACCCTGCCGAGTGGCTTTGTAGAGAAAAATGTTCCCCTCAGCAATGTCGCTATCCCTCTCTCGCTCTCTTTCTCTATCACTCTCTCTCTCGCTCTCTTTCTCTTTCACTCTCTCTCTCGCTCTCTTTCTCTTTCACTCTCTCTCTCGCTCTCTTTCTCTTTCACTCTGTCTCTTGCTCTCTCACTCTGTAGATTTACATCCTCCTCTCCTGTGTGTTTTATTGTCCACCAGTCTCTGGCGCTGCCTGTCAGGCATAAAGCTGATCGCTCTGCGTTCAGAATGTAAAGTAGAACACATATCTGACATCACCGTCCACTGGGCGATGGTGCTGATTATAATACACAGGCAGAGCAGAAGTCTGGCTTTGTGCTGGATTTTAATAACATGTCCCAAGGCAAAGGGTGGCAAATAGGCAAATATAAAATATATTTTGATTTGTTTAACAAATTATTCTACAATGTAGAAAATGGTCAAAATAAAGAAAAACCATTGAATGAGTAGATTTGTCCGAACTTTTGACTGGTACTGTGTGTGTGTGTGTGTGTGTGTGTGTGTGTGTGTGTGTGTGTGTGTGTGTGTGTGTGTGTGTGTGTGTGTGTGTGTGTGTGTGTGTGTGTGTGTGTGTGTGTGTGTGTGTGTGTGTGTGTGTGTGTGTGTGTGTGTGTGTGTGTGTGTGCGTGCGCGTGTGTGTGTGTGTGTGTGCATGCCAGCTCGACCATACACAATAGTGTAAAACCCCAATCAAGATTTCCATTTTCCCTTCATGCACTGTGGACCGTACATTCTTGTGAGGAAGAAGACAGACAGAGTGAGACACTGTAGAACAACACTGATAACACATTAATTGTATGTCATGTTAAAGGGATAGTCCACTCATAATACACTATCACAAAATTCTAAACTCAATGATTTGTCCTTTTCCAAATGACAGACTACTCTATTGTATAGCAGTCTAGAAAGAGCTACTTACTGTTCAGAATACATACTGTTAAGTGTTCTGAAAATCAACTGTAGAATTTGAGACAAGTAAATGCAGAAAATGCGTTATTCGGTCGAGGAATTGAGCCGAAGGCGCAGAGAAAGAGAAGATGGGAGAGATGAAAGAGAGAGAAAGGGAGATAGGAGAGAAAGAGTGTGAAGAGTCTGCATAAACACGGGGCAGAATGCTGATCAGGGACAATAAGAGCCCTATAACAGATTCACCCTGTGGAGAGAGACGGGGGGAGGGGGAGGGGTGGAGGAGAGGGAAGGACGGGGAGGAGGGGTGGAGGAGACAGAGGAGGGGTGGTTGGAGGAGATGGAAGGACAGGGAGGAGGGGTGGAGGAGACAGAGGAGGGGTGGAGGAGACAGGGGAGGGGTGGAGGAGAGGGAAGGACGGGGAGGAGGGGTGGAGGAGACAGGGGAGGGGTGGAGGAGAGGGAAGGACGGGGAGGAGGGGTGGAGGGGACAGAGGAGGGGTGGAGGAGAGGGAAAGACAGGGAGGAGAGGCAGAGGAGACAGAGGAGGGGTGGAGGAGACAGAGGAGGGGTGGAGGAGAGGGAAGGATGGGGAGAAGGGGTGGAGGAGACAGAGGAGGGGTGGAGGAGAGGGAAAGACAGGGAGGAGAGGCAGAGGAGACAGGGGAGGGGTGGAGGAGAGGGAAGGACTGGGAGGAGGGGTGGAGGAGACCGAGGAGTGGAGGAGGGGTGGAGGAGAGGGAAGGACTGGGAGGAGGGGTGGAGGAGACCGAGGAGAGGAGAAGGGGTGGAGGAGAGGGAAGGATGGGGAGGAGGGGTGGAGGAGAGGGAAGAACGGGGAGGAGGGGTAGAGGAGACAGAGGAGGAGTGGAGGAGAGGGAAGGATGGAGAGGAGGGGTAGAGGAGACAGAGGAGGGGTGGAGGAGAGGGAAGGATGAGGAGGAGGGGTAGAGGAGACCGAGGAGGGGTGGAGGAGAGGGAAGGACAGGGAGGGGGGGCATAGAGAAACGTCAGAGTGGATTTGACCAATAAACGTACACACACAAACCAGCTCACCTACGAGTCACAAGACTGTGTTAGCCCGCTAAACTAAAGCCTAGTCTCAAACTATACTCAGATTGAGCTGTACTCTCATGCAGAATATAGCACATCCCTTTAGTGTGGTTCACCACATCACCTCCTCTACATTCCCATAATGCTAGATGCTGTCTGCTGATTCAGAAGTCTACTACACTAACCGTAGCAGACCAAGACTGCATCCCGAATGGCACGCTATTCCCTTTATAGTGCCCTAACTTTGACGACGGCCTATAGGGCTCCGGTCAAAAGTAGTGCACTCTACTGCATAGGGAATAGGGTGCATTTTGGGACCGAGCCCAAACCGCCAGCCCCGTCCTGTCTGTCAAAATGTTAGCTATGATGGTGCTCCTGCCTGCCTGGGGCTGGACACACAGACACACTGCCCTTAATATCCCCACTACAAGATCAGCCAGGGAGAGAGGTAGCGACGGAGGGACGGAGAGGAGGAGGGGAGAAATGAAATGACAGGAGCATAATGTAATTTCATTCAGTACCTAAATGAAGTGTGCTGTCAGCTTATCTCTGAACACCCCCCCCCCCTCTTCACTCCCGTCTACTTCTGTTTTAGATGATTGAGGTTCTAAGGTGATATTTCCCATGTACCTCTGGTGCAGGTTCTCTACCTTTACTTCTCTCTCTCTCTCTCTCTCTCTCTCTCTCTCTCTCTCTCTCTCTCTCTCTCTCTCTCTCTCTCTCTCTCTCTCTTTGTCTCTTTCTCAACTCTGTAACAGAACCAACAGTGGGATCTGTGTGGACACTACAGGGATTAACACTATGACGACAGAGATAACTATGTTTGATCAACAGATACTCCTACAAGGGTTTCTATCATTATATATTAACAGAGATTATACGATTGGGTCTGTGTGTGTTTCTGATGCCCTATACTGTTATATCGCTCTGCAGGGTGGGGTATTACTGTACAGTGCCAGCAGTGAGCTTGGCTCCACCAGTCATTCTCTAAGGCCTTCCTCCCTCCAGGCCAGGGTAAATCTTGGGCACCGGCCAACACAGGGTGGACCCCCCCCTCACACACACACACAGACTGTTAATTAGCCGTGGCTGGGTCAGGGGTGAGCCTGGCAGGCGTGTGTGTGTTCACCTCTCTGCAGGCCCAGACACAAACAGGAGGCGCTAATGGCCCTGGACCCAACAGTGCTGTTAGGACATCACACACAAATGGACACACACACATGGACACACGCACTGCATCCAACGGCTGGACTACATTGATCTCCTAGTCTGGCCAATTATTGTGTGTGTGCATGTTTGAGTACAAGTATGTTTGTTTGTTGTGTCTTTCTGAGATTAATGAACCTTTCTGCTCTATAATAAGGCTCAGTCACAGCCCTGCTAATGCTCTGAGAGAGACGCACGCACGCACGCACACACACACACACACACACACACACACACACACACACACACACACACACACACACACACACACACACACACACACACACACACACACACACACACACACACACACACACACACACACACACACACACACACACACTTCACTTACCTCTAGCTAATTGCTTACCCCTTAGCCTTGGCCTGTCTGTCTTCTTTAGCCCCTTAGCCTTGGCCTGTCTGTCTTCCCTTAGCCTTAGCCTGTCTTCTCTCTTGCTGTCCTTTCTGTCTTTCTCTCTGTCTTTCTCTCTCTCCCTTCCTCTTGCAGTGGGCTCTGGGTGTTTTTCAGCAGTCATCTCACGTAGTCACAACTCTGCTTCCACAAATAGATTTCTCCAATCTGATCAAGCCTTAATTGGGCTACTGTGGGGCTCCATACACTCATAAATGTGCTTACACACACATACACACGCACACACACATGCACACGCACACACACATGCACACGCACACGCACACGTACGCACACGTACGCACACACACACACGCACGCACACACACACACACACGCACAGGTACACATGGACACAGTGTTGCATTGTTCAGCAGAATGTGAGTGTACAGGAACTGTCCGTGGTGCTGAATAGACAGCACAGAAACTACCTCAACTCTATAACCATACACTGCAAAATACTCTCAGCCCTCCCTCCCTCCATCACTCCCTCCCTCCCTCCAGCAGTATAACAGCCTGATGGAGGAGAGGCGCCCAGGGAGTTTTATTGAGAAGATTTCATTAGAGCTCTCTGCTCTAACCCTAATGAATAGAGGGGCACATCATAGGGATCCTATTAAATTACTAGAAGGGCTATGTCATAAACATTTGGCGGCCATATTGGTCAGGGAAAAATCCAAGTCAGTCTAACTGGAATGGCAGTAGAGGCATAGGTTATGCATTTCCTGCTGTTATGCCCCGTTTACATCGTGACTTATTTCATTACGCCGTATGTCAACTTCATGCAATCTCATTCCGCTAATGGGGCATAGGATAGGGTTTTACAATGCAAGACAATATGGAGGAGAGTCTCGTCAGAGATCACATTTATTTGGGGAGATTGCAAAAAATGACATTTTCATTCAAGACATGAAAAACACATTATTTCAGTTGATAATAAAACATGTTTCATTAAGACACTTTTTCCTCAACTTGCCATAACTTCCTAGCAAGTCAAGCTAGGTCGCACTGCACTGCACTGAGCAGCTAGCTAGACAGCTACTCTGTCTGGACTGAAGACGAGGTAAAGTTTGGACATATTTTAAAGTGTGCGGCGTCCGTCTCGCAACAGAACCCTCAACCACAAGGAGCCGTTGCGATTCCACTCCGTTCCTGATGTCCCCATTGAAATGTATGGCATCTGGCACAACATAAGGGATTGCAAGTGGATAATGTGAACAAGGCTTTACTGATGCAGGATAATAAAAGTAAGACATGATATTTCAGAAATTGTGCCATAGAAATATTGTCAACCCAAAATAATCATAGAATAAAAAATACAATTTATACAAATTTTAAACACATGTTCTGTATAAATAAAATATACAGTATGTAAACAGAACCATAAATGGCTCAGTGTTAGTGTTCTTGAAAATCTGTGTGTTAAAATATGATACAATGTCAGTACTTGTTGCATTTACAACTTGTCTGTCCTATCATCAACTGAATTCAGCCAGTGTCTGGCTGGGGATTCACTATATTGTTTGTAAGGAATGTTGGCATACAAGCATATTCATTTGAAAAATTAATGGTATCACTCCACTAAAACTGGCTAGCAAGCTAATAAACCAAATGTTCACGTAATCTTCAGATTCATTGTTTTACACAGTCTTATCACAGCAATGGCTGACCATGGTTGACCAACGCCCTTTTATACTGTCATAAGAAGTGTTATGTCCATTCTAGTGCTGTGATTCCATATCCTATGAGGCACATATTCTCTCTCTCCTCCCTCTCTTCTCCTCTCTCTCGCTCTCTCTCTCTCTCTCTCTCACTGAGGTGGGCTAGTTAATGTGATGCTCTGCGGTATCGTTCTAACACATCGCTGTCAATCTGGTCCTCATCACAGCGTGTATGTGTGTGTGAGTGTGTGTGTGCAGTCATTAGTTCATCGCCATGACTATCTCAGTGTCAGTATCCCCCTCTCCTCCCCTTTCCCCCTTCTCCTCCTCATCTCTCTCCTCTCTAATCTGAAAAAGACATTCGTTATCTATCTCCATCTACAGTCTGTGGCTTTGTGGGTTTGGTCTGATATCCTACAGTTCCATAGTTCCAAAACATACCAGCACCCCCCTCCTATCATATTATATTAGAATAATACCCTGCCCCACCACCACCACCACATCCACTTAATATTTCCATGACTGACAGTAAGCCTTGTGGTATTCAGCAGACAGAGGTTTGTCTTGTGTGTGTGTGTGTGTGTGTGTGTGTGTGTGTGTGTGTGTGTGTGTGTGTGTGTTTAGTTATTGAACAGCGGGTATCCTCCCTGTGCAGTGAAATCCTCTTAACTCTGCCAGGCTGTAAAATACCTTAGAGGTAGTTACTGAGGAAGAGGAGAAGGAGGGATGAACATTCATTTAATCCTAATGTCTGTCTGTGGCATAGACTGTTCTGCTCTCCTTCTCGCTCTCCTCGCTTTCTCTGTCTGTCTGTTTCTCTCCCGCTCGCTGTCTGCCGTAATAGTGCATTCTTGGCAACAAATTTAAACACTATTCTTTTGGTACTGTGAGGCAAATGATGTGGTGAAATTGCAGAAAAATATGCTGTATGGCTGGAAGGCATATTTAGATTGATTTCCACAGAATGCCAACTTTACACACACACACACACACACACACACACACACACACACACACACACACACACACACACACACACACACACACACACACACACACACACACACACACACACACACACACACACACACACACACACACACACACACACACACACACACACACACACACTTACACGCTCCACTTACACCTCTAGCGAACACCAACTGGTCCGCTTCGATAAGCCCACCCTCACTACCAGCACCCAGGGTGTGTCCAAGTTCTCTGGTGTTTCTGACCTTTGTTTTACAGTCCTTTTAGGATGGAGGCATTGTAGCAGCACTGACTGAGACGGCTCAATGAGAAAGAGAGAGAGAGCGAGTCGGCCCTTGGTGTATGTGTGTGTGTGTGTTTGAGACTGGGTCTGTGGGTGTGTGGGCAGACTGATCACTAGAAACACAATGCAATTTTGGACGTTTGAAAAGGTGCTGAGAACGTCGTTATATGCCTTCCTCTGCGCTCAACAAAAAACCCTGAAAAATGACTACCTAGCACTAGGTGTGAACTCGTGATGCTCAGAGCCAGAGTGCACTGCTCAGACCACTGTGCTATGGCAGTTCAATACACAGTGAGTGTATTAGGCACAGAAACAACTCTACGGTTAAGTTAAGGCATTCATTCCGACAGTGTAAAGGGTTAAGGTTTGGACTACAGAAACAACTCTAGGGTTAACTTCAGGCATTCATTCCAATTGGTTAACAATTCAGGCATGAATTCCGATTGGTCAAGTTAAGGATTAAGATTTGGGATATGGCTAATTAACTTCAAGTATTAATTCCATTTGGTTAAGTTAATGATTAATGTTTGAGATAAAGTATGAACAGAAAAACAAATCCATGGTTAGGTTCAGCAATTAATCAAGACTTACCTTGCTAACTCAATTTGGGTGGTTGGTGCAGTTGTCTAAGCAGGGAACTTCTGTTCTACAGACTCTTTGGGTACTTTTTAAAATTCATTTTTTGCCCCTAGTGGGCGGTTTTGAGGGTGTCTCAACGTCCTGGGGGGACGTAAACTGGCAAATTTCGACTTGAATGTGGATTGATCTCTCTGGAATGAATAGGCTCTGCTCCCCATAGTTACATGTCCTCTAAACCTGCACTGATGGGTGTGTGTGTACGCGTGTGTGTGTTTATTAATGAGCTTCTCTGCCCACCATTTCATACTCCCTAAACCTACACTGATGGGTGTGTGTGTACGCGCGTGTGTGTTTATTAATGAGCTTCTCTGCCCACCATTTCATACTCCCTAAACCTACACTGATGGGTGTGTGTGTACGCGTGTGTGTGTTTATTAATGAGCTTCTCTGCCCACCATTTCATACTCCCTAAACATGCACTGATGGGTGTGTGTGTACGCGCGTGTGTGTTTATTAATGAGCATTTTCTCCCTAAACCTACACTGATGGGTGTGTGTGTACGCGTGTGTGTGTTTATTAATGAGCTTCTCTGCCCACCATTTCATACTTACGCGTGTGTGTTTATTAGCTTCTCTGCCCACCATTTCATACTCCCTAAACCTACACTGATGGGTGTGTGTGTACGCGTGTGTGTGTTTATTAATGAGCTTCTCTGCCCACCATTTTATACTCCCTAAACCTACACTGATGGGTGTGTGTAAACCTACACGCGTGTGTGTGTTTATTAATGAGCTTCTCTGCCCACCATTTCATACTCCCTAAACCTACACTGATGGGTGTGTGTGTACGCGTGTGTGTGTTTATTAATGAGCTTCTCTGCCCACCATTTTTATACTCCGTGTGTGTGTTTATTAAACCTGCCCACCATTTCATACTCCCTGCAATGATTTTGCCCACCATTACACTGCAATGGCCATATAAAGATATAAGCTACCCACTGATATACTGTATATTTCAGATATGTAGCAATGTATGCTGCATATTCAGGATGCATCATAAGTCACCACAATAGGCGGGTCATCGTACAGTTAAGAACAACCTTCCGAGACGCCAGGTGAAAGTGAAGAGAAAAGGGCCAACAAGCCGGCTGATATCTTTCTGTCAAAGCTAAAACAAATGTCCTTTTCTCCCTAGGCTATAGGCTGACAACCACATACGGTGCAGTCGGGAAAGTATTCAGACCCCTGTCGTGGAAATGTCCTGTATTTACCAAGTCATGGGAGCAAACCACACACAAGTCAGTGTTAGTTATCACAAAGTCCATCTTTAATTATATGAGCTCCATCACAACCCTGTGACTCTCAGATCAATTCAGTGTCTATAAATGAATTCTCTGAGAGTCCCATTACACATTGCAACTGAGATTCTTTATAGCAAAGACACACATAGCCAGACAGCATAGGCATAATTTATCGTTCAGCTTCTAAACTATGTTCTTTTCTCAAACTCAGAACCATAAACCAATCCTCCATATCAACAGGCATATATCAAATCCATCCTATCTTGACAAGATCACAGAGACACATTGACTGGCACACAGACATTGTGGAGCCAAGAGATACACGCTTGACCTCTCCCCTCTCTCCGGCCCAAGCAACTTAGTCTTGACATAGAACAGATACTGCAACCCCGCCACAGTATTATACAAACACATTCTGATGAGAAGTAACTTACAAACATATGATGAATATAAAACATCTTACCTATGTTACCAACTAATTCTGATTATTCTCCAACACCCCTTGACTTTATCCACATTTTTTTTACATTACAGCCTTACTCTAGAATGGATTCAATAGTTATTTCCCTTCATTCATCTACACACTATACCCCATAATGACAAAGCAAAAATAGGTTTTTAGAATTTGTTGCAAATTTATAAAAAATAAAAAACTGGAATACTACATTTAAATAAGTATTCAGACCCTTTACTCGGGACTTTGTTGAAGCACTTTTGGCAGTGATTACAGCTTCAAGTCTTCTTGGGTATGACGCTACAAGTTTGGCACACCTATAATTGGGGAGTTTCTCCCATTCTTCTCTGCAGATCCTCTCAAGTTCTGTCAGGTTGGATGGGGAACGTCACTGCAGAGCTATTTTCAGGTCTCTCCAGAGATGTTCAATCGTGTTCAAGTCCTGACTCTGGCTGGGCCACTCAAGGACATTCAGAGACTTGTCCCGAAGCCACTCCTGCGTTGTCTTGGCTGTGTGCTTAGGGTCGATGTCCTGTTGGAAGGTGAAGCTTCACTCTAGTCTGAGGTTCTGAGAGCTGTGGACAGGTTTTCATCAAAGATCTCTCTGTACTTTGCTCCGTTCATCTTTCCCTCAATCCTGTCTAATCTAATAGACCCTGCTGCTGAAAAACATCCCCACAGCATGATGCTGCCACCACCATGCTTCACCGTAGGGATGGTGCCAGGTTTCTTCCAGACGTGCCGATTGGCATTCAGGCCAAAGAGTTCATTCTTGGTTTCATCAGAACAGAGAATCTTGTTTCTCGTGGTCTGAGAGTCCATTAGGCGGGCTTGTGGCAAACTCCAAGCAGGCTGTCATGTACCTTTTACTGAGGAGTGGATTCCATCTGGCCACTCTACCATAAAGGCCTGATTGGTGGAGTGCTGCAGAGATGGTTGTCCTTCTGGAAGGTTCTCCCATCTCCACAGATGAACTCTGGAGCTCTGGCAGAGTGACCATCGAGTTCTTGTTCACCTTCCTGACCAAGGCCCTTCTCCCCCGATTGCTCAGTTTGGCCATGTGGCCAGCTCTAGGAAGAGTCTTGGTGGTTCCAAATTTCTTCCATATAAGAATGATGGAGGCCATTGTGTTCTTAGGGACCTTCAATACTGCGGAAATGTTTTGGTACCCTTCCCCAGATCTGTGCCTCGACACAATCCTGTCTCGGATCTCTACAGACAATTCATTCAACCTCATGGCTTGGTTGTCGCTCTGATATGCACTGTCAACTGTAGGACCTTATATAGACAGGTGTGTACCTTTCCAAATCATGTCCAATCAATTGAATTTACCACAGGTGAACTCCAATCAAGTTGTAGAAACATCTCAAGGATGATCAACGGAAACAGGATGCACCTGACCTCAATTTCGAGTCTCGTATCAAAGGGTCTGAATACATGTAAATAAGGTATTTCAGTTTTGTATTTTTATTGAATTTGCAAAAATGTCTAAAAACCTGTTTTGCTTTGTCATTATGTGGAATTGTGTATAGGTTGATGAGGAAAAGGCTGTATCATAACAAAATGTGGAAAAAATCGAGGGGTCTGAATACTTTCCAAATGCACCGTATTTTAGGCCTACATTTACAGAGATCAGTCCAGATTCAAGTGAAACTTTAATGTTTTTGCAGGTCCCCAGGACTTCGTGAGACGCTGTCAAAACCATCCACTAGGGGCAAAAAAAGTGCCCGGAGCTGGGATTGAACCCAAAGTCTATGGAGCAGGAGTGTGCTGCTTAGATCACTGCGCCATCTGCCCAAAGTAAGTCAACAAGGCGTGTCTTAATCTCTGACTAAACTTAACTGTGGAGTTATTTTTATGTTTGAACCCTTTTAACCTTAATCCTTGTTTTAACCAATCTGAAATAATGCCTGAAATGTTAACCAATCGGAATGAAGGCCTGAAGGTAACTCTAGAGTTGTTTCTGTATCTCAAACTTTAACCATTAATTTAACCCAGTTAGAATGAATGCCTTAGTTAACCATAGAGTTGTTTCTGTGTGTCAAATATGCTTAAAATATTAGAGCTCATGTGGAAGCTGTTTGCCTAAGTACAGGACTTTGCCACTAGGAGCTACCAGAAGTAGGCTGTGGTTCTGCTAGGGCGTTGTGGACGGGGGTGGTGGATGGGTGTAATCCGCAAGCTCTGTCTCCAAGGGTCGCATTTTCCATCTCAGTGATAGGCACTCCTTTTTGCAACTTCCAAATGTTTTGTTTCATCCCAAACACATCGAAATGTGATGTTTGGAGAAACCTGGAAAAACATATTATTCTGCAGTGAGACTGTGAGAGCTTGTTGACATTTAAAACTAGACCAAATGAAGGAAATAGTGTGGTGACCTTGACAGAACTTTGAGTTGATTCATATGTGACAAATACAACACATAGATTCCAGTCCATATTTCTCCATTTACAGTGTTATAATCATGTCCTATTTTCCCCCGCTGGTATTATATGCTTTTAAATAGCATTTCCGGTTTGAACGAGAATTCTGGGATGTTAACGTGATGGTTGCAATTTTCCTCGTGAAGGAAAGGTGTGGACCTTGTTGAGTCCATGCTCAGACGAATTGAGGCTGTTCTGAGGGCAAAAGTGTACACTCAGTGTATATACACTGTATAACCATGTCTGTATAAAATATCAAGGACAGTATTGAGTGCCTTTTCATGTTCTACAGCTGTCAAGTTATGCTCAATGAGTGTCTCTCTCTCTCTCTCTCTCTCTCTCTTTCTGTGTGTGTGTGTGTGTGTGTGTGTGTGTGTGTGTGTGTGTGTGTGAGACCACATCTATGTTCAGCATCATTTCTGCAGACAGATACAGAATATGAATCACCCCTACTTCAATCTCTAACCATCGGTTGTTACATTACAAATCTGTGTGTGTGAGTTTGTGTGTGCAGCTACATATTATCTCAGTGTTTAAAGCTCATACCCAGATGACTACACTGATCCTGTGTAGTCTATGAGAGGAGAACCCTGCAATCTCTTATTGTACTCACACTCACCCACTACCCCTTTCTCCTCATCCCACTTTTTCTTTTGTTATGACGCTGTGTGTGTGTGTGTGTGTGTGTGTGTGTGTGTGTGTGTGTGTGTGTGTGTGTGTGTGTGTGTGTGTGTGTCAGATTACCAGAGGGTCTGTGGCTCTGTCCAGATCCAGCCAGGTAGTTCAAGATTGACGTCAGAATTGGACGTCTATCTATGGCCTGTGGACGTTGGGAAATGCCTTCAAAACCAGCCACTAGGGGCAAGAAGTAGGCTGTTGCTAAGGCGTTGTAGATACCCAACCTCTGGATCTGAAGGTTGCAAGTTTGATATCAGATGGAGACACTGGTTTTTGATTTTTGGTTTTAACCCAATCCCAAACATAAACTTAACCAATCAGAATGATTGCCTAAATGATACAGAGCAGCAGGAGCAACAAAAACACTTTGATGTTTGGAGAATGTGGATGAACGTCTAATTTTGCAGTAAACTCTGAGATCACCAGAACTGCCAGATCACCAGAACAATGCATTTTGTGTTCTTTGTCAGAGCGCTTACACATTAGAGACCCCGGGGAGAGAGAGCGAGAGAATGAAAGAAAAAGCGAGGAGGAGGAGAAAATGAGTTTGGGGAAGAGAGTTTGGGGGGGGGGGGGGGTAAAATGGTATTGCACTACATATAGGGGATAGTTAAAAATCTGTAGGAAATCTGTGCTTCTGCAAGAAAGGGACAAACACACACACACATACAGGATATGGTGTTTCCTCTGATGTGGTAAATTACTGTCTGATTAGACTGGAATGAATGAATCCCACAGGAGATATACAGCCCTTCTTTATAACGCTCCCTCTAGTCATTACACCATCCCTTCCTCCCCTCACTCCTCCCTTACATCCTTCAATCCCATCTTCACTCCATCCCTGCCTGTCTCTCTGCTCCTTTCCCCTCTCCATTACTCACACCCCTCTCTCCAACCTCTCTGCCCCCCTCCACTTTCTCCTTCACTCTCTGTCATCCTCAGGCCTCTTTCTCCTCCCCTGTTCTCCATCTATCTCCAAACTCCCAATCTCCTTCCAATGCTGCACTGCACTTTCCTCACTGACTTTGTGTGTGTGTGTGTGTGTGTGTGTGTGTGTGTGTGTGTGTGTGTGTGTGTGTGTGTGTGTGTGTGTGTGTGTGTGTGTGTGTGTGTGTGTGTGTGTGTGTGTGTGTGTGTGTGCGTGTGTGTGTGTGCGTGTGTGCGTGTAGGAGGGAGATTCTGACGAATCAGCGTGACTCAAGCTGGAGGGCTCATGAATATTTAATCAGGGGGAGACAGACTTATACAACATACACACACACCCACACACCCACGCTTATACTGCGAGGAACCAACTGACTGTTACATGGCCTCCCTTTGCAGAAAATCTCAAAGTGTGTGTTTGTTTGTTTGTGCTTCACAGCTCTCTTCACAGTCTCAGTAAGTGTCTCTCCTGTGGTTCAGGACTTGTTCATCCCTTCCTGCATGGTGAGGGTGTTAGCTTCCCCTTGTTGAATCTCAGGTCTTGGTCATCCTGCATGTTTCAGGACTTGTTTCCACACCTGTGATTAGTGTGTCAACGTGTGAGACTGTGTACAGTTGTTTGGGTGAGACAGCGTAGAATTGTGAGCGTGTGACCGTGTCTGATACATTATTGAAGAACAATCGCTTCGACTTCTCTCTCCCTCTCCCCCTCCCCCTCTCTTTCTCTTCCTCTCTCTCTCTTTCTCCCTCTCTCTTTCCCCCCTCTCTCTCCCTCTCTCTATCTCTCTCTCTCTTTTCCAGGTGTAATCAGGTGTGTGTTCCTCAATATAAATCAAACAGTGTCTCTGTCTACTGAGCACGCTCTGTCTCGTTTGCTCTGCTTCCAAAAGGATCATCAACATCTGTTGCCTGTTTCAAGTCAGGCACAGTTAGCTCTCTTTCTTCCCATCTTCATCCCTCTCTTCCTCCCTTTCTTATTGTTCCATCTTCATCAAAGACTGTAGCAGGCCACTGTTCCTCCAGAGGCTTGATCAATTGCTCTGAACATTAAAGCCAGAGAGAGAGAGAGAGAGAGAGAACAAGGAATAGGCAAAGAGAGAGAGGGAACAAGGAAGAGGCAGAGAGAGAGAGAGAGAGAGAGAGAGAGAGAGAGAGAGAGAGAGAGAGAGAGAGAGAGAGAAGGAACAAGGAAGAGGCAAAAAGAGAGCGAGAGAGAGGGAACAAGGAAGAGGCAGAGAGCTCGAGAGAGAGGGAACAAGGGAGAGGCAGAGAGATTGAGAGAGAGGGAACAAGGGAGAGGCAGAGAGCTAGAGAGAGGGAACAAGGGAGGGGAAGAGAGATAGAGAGAGAGGGAACAAGGGAGAGGCAGAGAGCTAGAGAGAGGGAACAAGGGAGAGGCAGAAAGATAGAGAGAGGGAACAAGGGAGAGGCATAGAGATAGAGAGAGGGAACAAGGGAGAGGCAGAGAGCTAGATAGAGAGAGGGAACAAGGGAGAGGCAGAAAGATAGAGAGAGAGAGGGAACAAGGGAGAGGCAGAAAGATAGAGAGAGATAGGGAACAAGGGAGAGGCATAGAGATAGAGAGAGGGAACAAGGGAGAGGCATAGAGATAGAGAGAGGGAACAAGGGAGAGGCAGAAAGATAGAGAGAGAGAGGGAACAAGGGAGAGGCAGAAAGATAGAGAGAGAGAGGGAACAAGGGAGAGGCATAGAGATAGAGAGAGGGAACAAGGGAGAGGCAGAGAGATAGAGAGAGAGAGAGAGAGGGAACAAGGGAGAGGCAGAAAGATAGAGAGAGAGAGGGAACAAGGGAGAGGCAGAGAGATAGAGAGAGGGAACAAGGGAGAGGCATAGAGATAGAGAGAGGGAACAAGGGAGAGGCATAGAGATAGAGAGAGGGAACAAGGGAGAGGCATAGAGATAGGGAGAGGGAACAAGGGAGAGGCAGAAAGATAGAGAGAGAGAGGGAACAAGGGAGAGGCAGAAAGATAGAGAGAGAGAGGGAACAAGGGAGAGGCAGAAAGATAGAGAGAGGGAACAAGGGAGAGGCAGAAAGATAGAGAGAGGGAACAAGGGAGAGGCATAGAGATAGAGAGAGGGAACAAGGGAGAGGCAGAAAGATAGAGAGAGGGAACAAGAGATAAATAGACAAAGGAAGGTTTCAGTAGTTGTCATTCTCTCAGTAGTGACAGACAGAATACAGTATCTGCTAGTTGTATGAGGAGATTAATTGGTATTGACACAACACAGTCCTCATTTCAGATACTATATGATACTAGGTAATAATAATATTGGACTATATTATTTGTTTTAAACTGGATGAAAATTCTTTTCAGCCCTGTCATCTGGTTAATCAGGATGGCAAAGTAACGAGAACAAGTGAAAAATAACTGAGAAAGGCAACTGGCAAACTCTTCGAATAGCCATGCAATATAGAAACATATAAATAGTTTTAAATTCTGTCTGTGGAATCAGGCCTGCTGAGGAACAAGGAGACTAGTTAACATTTCTACATGATCGGCTTTTAGTCACTGGTGAAAGTCATATCCTCTTAATAAGATGCCTCTCTCCACCAAAGATCTTTATAACTCAACCAAGACCACAGCCCGTCGTTTCAAATGGGAACAAATTAGTCATCGTGGGCAGAACAAGCAAGGTGGGCAGAGCCAAGCGTGTGCTAGCAAGATCCTGTTGGCGCGTTCTAGCATTCGTTGCATATTTCCTTCAGGGAACGCCTACTCTGTGAAGTGAGCGTGTGCAATAACGTAATTCACATTTGCACTCCTAAACAACA